>NC_092109.1:48044785-48077285 GCF_045679555.1 Salvelinus alpinus
GTGGTGACATAGTTGTAGTATAGTAGTAGTATAGTGGTAGTATAGTAGTAGTAACGTGGTAGTATAGTGGTAGTATAGTGAAAGGGTTGGTATAGTGGTAGTATAGTGAAAGGGTTAGTATAGTGGTAGTATCGTGAAATGGTTAGTATAGTGGTAGTATAGTGAAAGGGTTGGTATAGTGGTAGTATAGTGAAAGGGTGAGTATAATGGCAGTATATTGTAAGGGTTAGTATAGTGGTAGTATAGTGAAAGGGTTGGTATAGTGGTAGTATAGTGAAAGGGTTAGTATAGTGGTAGTATAGCGGTAGTATAGTGGCAGTGTAGTAGTATAGTGGTAGTATAGTATTGGTATCGTGGTAGTATAGGGTAAGGGTTAGTATAGTGGTGGCATAGTTGTAGTATAGTAGTAGTATGGTGGTAGTATAGTAGTAGTATCGTGGTTCTATATGGTATGGGGTATTATAGTAGTGGTACCGTGGTAGTATAGGGCAAGGGTTAGTATAGCGGTAGTATATCAGTATTGTCGTGGTAGTATAGGGTAAGGGTTAGTATAGTGGTGGCGTAGTGGTAGTATAGTAGTATTATCGTGGTAGTATAGTAGCGCTATAGCGGCAGTATTGTAGTAGCGTGGTGGTAATATTGTAGTACAGTGGTAGTATCGTGGTATAATAGTGGTAGTAGTGTGGTACTATAGTGCTATTACTGTAGTATAGTGGTGGTATTGTAGCAGAATAGTGTTGGTGGTGTAGTATGGTGTTAGTGTAGTGTTAGTATGGTGGTAGTATAGTGGTAGTATTGTATTAAGTAAACGTAATATCGTCTTACCATTCATATCATCACCATTCAGCCAATCAGCTTTCACATCATCACCATTCAGCCAATCAGCTTCACATCATCACCATTTAGCCAATCAGCTTTCACGTCATCACCATTCAGCCAATCAGCTTTCACATCATCACCATTCAGCCAATCAGGGACTGTTTCTGTTTGTTTTAGTTTCAGAGAGTCGACCAATCCAGGGGGGCCTTCACTTCTCCACCCTATCCCAGACCAGACCAGACCAGTCCAGATCAGACCCAGACCCAGACCAGACCAGTCCAGATCAAGTTGTTTAAGAGACGGCATAACGGACTGAGAGATGAGGGGTAGGGCTCTCTGACCCCTGACACTAACAAGGTGGTGTAACCTCCAACCCCCGTGGCTCCTCCGATGTTGTCCAGAAAGGACAGCCTTCCCTCCCCCAGCTTGGAAGACTCCTTCTTCCCCCTCTCCTCCACCTCCTCCCATTCTCTCTCGCTCGCTCATCCCTCCTCCTCTTCCTCCTCCTGCTGCCAGGGTGGGAGTGGCTCCATGGGGAAGGCGGGGTTAAAGGCAGAGCTGGATGCGGGTCTAGAGACAGATCTGATCCTGGCTGCTGAGTTGGGCCAGGCTCTGTTGGAGAGGAATGAAGAGCTGGCCGAGGCACTGACACAGACAGACAGACATGTAGAGGTGAGACAACTGACAGACAGGTAGAGGTGAGACAACTGACACAGAGACAGACTGGCAGAGGAGACCAACAGGTAGAGCAGAGACAACTGGCAGAGAGACAGACAGGTAGAGGAGAGACAACTAACAGAGAGACAGACAAATAGACATGTAGAAGTGAGACCAACTGACAGAGACAGACAGAAAGGTAGAGGAGAGACAACTGACACAGACAGGTTGGAGGAGAGATACCTGACACAGACTGGTAGGGGAGAGATAACTGACACAGACTGGTAGAGGAGAGATACCTGACACAGAGAGACAGACAGGTAGAAGTGAGACATCTGACAGAGAGCAGATAACTGACACAGACTGGTAGAGGAGAGACAACTGACACAGACTGGTAGAGGAGAGATAACTGACACAGCCTGGTAGAGGAGAGATAACTGACACAGCCTGGTAGAGGAGAGATAACTGACACAGACTGGTAGAGGAGAGACAACTGACACAGACTGGTAGAGGAGAGACAACTGACACAGACTGGTAGAGGAGAGACAACTGACACAGACTGGTAGAGGAGAGACAACTGACACAGACAGGCAGAGGAGAGACAACTGACACAGACTGATAGAGGAGAGATAACTGACACAGACAGGTAGTGGAGAGATAACTGACACAGCCTGGTAGAGGAGAGATAACTGACACAGACAGGTAGAGGAGAGACAACTGACAGAGAGACAGACAGGTAGAGGAGAGACAACTGACACAGCCTGGTAGAGGAGAGACAACTGACAGAGAGACAGGCAGGTAGAGGAGAGACAACTGACACAGCCTGGTAGAGGAGAGACAACCGACACAGACTGGTAGAGGAGAGACAACCGACAGAGAGACAGACAGCTACGAGAGAACCAGTGTTTTAGGAGCAACGATGTATAGATGTAGTGTTTTTTGTGGTTGTGTGTGTGTGTGTGTGTGTGTGTGTGTGTGTGTGTGTGTGTGTGTGTGTGTGTGTGTGTGTGTGTGTGTGTGTGTGTGTGTGTGTGTGTGTGTGTGTGTGTGTGTGTGTGTGTGTGGTTGTGTGTGTGTGTGTGTGTGGTTGTGTGTGTGTGTGTGTGTGGTTGTGTGTGTGTGTGTGTGTGTGTGTGTGTGTGTGTGTGTGTGTGTGTGTGTGTGTGTGTGTGGTTGTGTGTGTGTGTGTGTGTGTATGTGTGTGTGTGTGTGTGTCAGGTCCTGCAGCAGGAGAAGCATGTTCTACAGAGGAAGCTGGAGGTATGTGAGCTGTCGTCACAACAGAGAGAGGCGGAGCTAACCTCCGAACTCTCCTCCTTACTGGCCGAGCTGGACCGACATCACAGCCGGGGGCAGGGCCAGAAGCGTGAGGAGAACACACAGCTGACTGAGCTGGCCAATCACAACCACCGCCTGGTGGAAGAGCTGGCAGAGGTACAGACAAACACACACATAGATGAGGTCCAGGCTGACTACATTGTAGACGCCTGTTAGATCCCAACTCCTGGTGTTTAACCAGGGAGGCCACACCAGATCCAGTGGGATAGTCGACGTTCGTCCAGGTCGCTAGGACATTGGGAGATGTCTTCAATACCTTCAAACTGTGGCGTGGCTAATTGGTTGATGCAATGCGACTTCTTCAATGTAGTCAGACAGGTACTCGACCATTGTGTGTGGAATGGAATGTAGACCAGCCAGCTGAATCAACCACACCTACATTAATCACACGTCAGACAGACAACACAATACACCTCGTTCTCGCCTTTCCTCCCTCTCCTCCCTCTCCTCCCCCCCCCCCTCTTCTCCTCCCTCCCTCTCCTCCCCCCTCTCCTCCCTCCCTCTTCTCCTCCCTCCTCCCTCCTCCCTCCCTCCTCCCTCCTCCCTCCCTGCTCCCCCCCCCCCCTCCTCCCTCCCTCTCCTCCCCCCTCTCCTCCCTCCCTCCTCTCCTCCCTCCCTCCTCCCTCCTCCCTCCTCCCTCCCTCCTCCCCCCCCTCCCCCCTCCCCAGGCAGTGTCAACAGAACACTCATTGCGTGTGGAACTCCGTTCACTTCGAGAAGAGATGGAAGACTCCTCCCTCAGCAAAACCATTAGTTCTACACTACTAGACAACACACAGGCAGAGGTACACACACACACACACACACACACACACACACACACACACACACACACACACACACACACACACACACACACACACACACACACACACACACACACACACACACACACACACACACACACACACACACACACAGGTACACACACAGGTACACACACACACACACACATTCTCCTCTCCTCTCCTCTCCTCTCCTCTCCTCTCCTCTCCTCTCCTCTCCTCTCCTCTCCTCTCCTCTCCTCTCCTCTCATCCCCCTCTCCTCTCCTCTCCTCTTCAGAACAGGGTGTTGAAGGAGAGGCTTGGTAATATGGAGGAGCAGTTGAGGTTGTGGCAGGAGGACTGTGATAGGCTGAAAGGAGAAAGGGAGAGACAGAGAGACAGACTGACAGATCTACAGACCAATCTGAGAGAGAGAGAAGCCCAGGTGAGAACACAGGGGGTGGGTCTTGGAGGGACTGGGTTGATTGCTTTGTTTGGAGGGAGAGGGAGGGACATTGGGGATAGAGACAGGGAGCAGGGTGGGGGGAGGGACTAACCCTGCTAACCCAAGCCTCTGTGTGTGTGTGTGTGTGTGTGTGTGTGTGTGTGTGTGTGTGTGTGTGTGTGTGTGTGTGTGTGTGTGTGTGTGTGTGTGTGTGTGTGTGTGTGTGTGTGTGTGTGTGTGTGTGTGTGTGTGTGTGTGTGTGTGTAGTTGGAGCAGGAACAGAGTGTGGTGTTTGAGTTGCGGACACTGAGCCGTTCTCTAGAGCGGAGAGTCCAGAGGCTGGAAGAGGACAGCAGTCTGGACGACACACACACTCACACACACCCTCTGTCCCTGCTCAGTGAGATACAGCAGACTCAGGTACTCACACACACCCTCTGTCCCTGCTCAGTGAGATACAGCAGACTCAGGTACTCACACACCCTCTGTCCCTGCTCAGTGAGATACAGCAGACTCAGGTACTCACACACCCTCTGTCCCTGCTCAGTGAGATACAGCAGACTCAGGTACTCATACACCCTCTGTCCCTGCTCAGTGAGATACAACAGACTCAGGTACTCACACACACCCTCTGTCCCTGCTCAGTGAGATACAGCAGACTCAGGTACTCACACACACCCTCTGTCCCTGCTCAGCGAGATACAGCAGACTCAGGTACTCACACACCCTCTGTCCCTGCTCAGCGAGATACAGCAGACTCAGGTACTCACACACACCCTCTGTCCCTGCTCAGTGAGATACAGCAGACTCAGGTACTCACACACCCTCTGTCCCTGCTCAGCGAGATACAGCAGACTCAGGTACTCACACACCCTCTGTCCCTGCTCAGTGAGATACAGCAGACTCAGGTACTCACACACCCTCTGTCCCTGATAAGTGAGATACAGCAGACTCAGGTACTCACACACCCTCTGTCCCTGCTCAGCGAGATACAGCAGACTCAGGTACTCACACACCCTCTGTCCCTGCTCAGTGAGATACAGCAGACTCAGGTACTCACACACCCTCTGTCCCTGCTCAGTTTGATACAGCAGACTCAGGTACTCACACACCCGCTGTCCCTGCTCAGTGAGATACAGCAGACTCAGGTACTCACACACACCCTCTGTCCCTGCTCAGTGAGATACAGCAGACTCAGGTACTCACACACCCGCTGTCCCTGCTCAGCGAGATACAGCAGACTCAGGTACTCACACACCCTCTGTCCCTGCTCAGCGAGATACAGCAGACTCAGGTACTCACACACACCCTCTGTCCCTGCTCAGTGAGATACAGCAGACTCAGGTACTCACACACCCTCTGTCCCTGCTCATTGAGATACAGCAGACTCAGGTACTCACACACCCTCTGTCCCTGCTCAGTGAGATACAGCAGACTCAGGTACTCACACACCCTCTGTCCCTGCTCAGTGAGATACAGCAGACTCAGGTACTCACACACCCTCTGTCCCTGCTCAGCGAGATACAGCAGACTCAGGTACTCACACACCCTCTGTCCCTGCTCAGTGAGATACAGCAGACTCAGGTACTCACACACCCGCTGTCCTTGCTCAGTGAGATACAGCAGACTCAGGTACTCACACACACCCTCTGTCCCTGCTCAGCGAGATACAGCAGACTCAGGTACTCACACACACCCTCTGTCCCTGCTCAGTGAGATACAGCAGACTCAGGTACTCACACACCCTCTGTCCCTGCTCAGCGAGATACAGCAGACTCAGGTACTCACACACCAGTGGAGGCTGTTGAGGGGAGGACGGCTCGAAATAATGTCTGGAACGGAGCAAATGGAATGGCATCAAACACATGGAAACCATGGAAACCATGTATTTGACACCATTCCAATGATTCTGCTCCAGCCATTACCACAAGCCTGTCCTCCCCAATTAAGGTGCCACCAACCTCCTGTGGCACACACACTAAAATACTAACAGCTTGTTCTCTGTACTGTTTATAAAGACAGGAAAGTAGTGGAGTTACGCAGTGCTATATCACAGTTCACTGTAACAGACTTCTAAAGGTTATTTATGGTTGAGCCCACAGTTCACTGTAACAGACTTCTAAAGGTTATTTATGGTTGAGCCCACAGTTCACTGTAACAGACCTCTAAAGGTTATTTATGGTTGAGCCCACAGTTCACTGTAACAGACTTCTAAAGGTTATTTATGGTTGAGCCCACAGTTCACTGTAACAGACTTCTAAAGGTTATTTATGGTTGAGCCCACAGTTCACTGTAACAGACTTCTAAAGGTTATTTATGGTTGAGCCCACAGTTCACTGTAACAGACTTCTAAAGGTTATTTATGGTTGAGCCCACAGTTCACTGTAACAGACTTCTAAAGGTTATTTATGGTTGAGCCCACAGTTCACTGTAACAGACTTCTAAAGGTTATTTATGGTTGAGCCCACAGTTCACTGTAACAGACTTCTAAAGGTTATTTATGGTTGAGCCCACAGTTCACTGTAACAGACTTCTAAAGGTTATTTATGGTTGAGCCCACAGTTCACTGTAACAGACTTCTAAAGGTTATTTATGGTTGAGCCCACAGTTCACTGTAACAGACTTCTAAAGGTTATTTATGGTTGAGCCCACAGTTCACTGTAACAGACTTCTAAAGGTTATTTATGGTTGAGCCCACAGTTCACTGTAACAGACTTCTAAAGGTTATTTATGGTTGAGCCCACAGTTCACTGTAACAGACTTCTAAAGGTTATTTATGGTTGAGCCCACAGTTCACTGTAACAGACTTCTAAAGGTTATTTATGGTTGAGCCCACAGTTCACTGTAACAGACTTCTAAAGGTTATTTATGGTTGAGCCCACAGTTCACTGTAACAGACTTCTAAAGGTTATTTATGGTTGAGCCCACAGTTCACTGTAACAGACTTCTAAAGGTTATTTATGGTTGAGCCCACAGTTCACTGTAACAGACTTCTAAAGGTTATTTATGGTTGAGCCCACAGTTCACTGTAACAGACTTCTAAAGGTTATTTATGGTTGAGCCCACAGTTCACTGTAACAGACTTCTAAAGGTTATTTATGGTTGAGCCCACAGTTCACTGTAACAGACTTCTAAAGGTTATTTATGGTTGAGCCCACAGTTCACTGTAACAGACTTCTAAAGGTTATTTATGGTTGAGCCCACAGTTCACTGTAACAGACTTCTAAAGGTTATTTATGGTTGAGCCCACAGTTCACTGTAACAGACTTCTAAAGGTTATTTATGGTTGAGCCCACAGTTCACTGTAACAGACTTCTAAAGGTTATTTATGGTTGAGCCCACAGTTCACTGTAACAGACTTCTAAAGGTTATTTATGGTTGAGCCCACAGTTCACTGTAACAGACTTCTAAAGGTTATTTATGGTTGAGCCCACAGTTCACTGTAACAGACTTCTAACGGTTATTTATGGTTGAGCCCACAGTTCACTGTAACAGACTTCTAACGGTTATTTATGGTTGAGCCCACAGTTCACTGTAACAGACTTCTAAAGGTTATTTATGGTTGAGCCCACAGTTCACTGTAACAGACTTCTAAAGGTTATTTATGGTTGAGCCCACAGTTCACTGTAACAGACTTCTAAAGGTTATTTATGGTTGAGCCCACAGTTCACTGTAACGGACTTCTAAAGGTTATTTATGGTTGAGCCCACAGTTCACTGTAACGGACTTCTAAAGGTTATTTATGGTTGAGCCCACAGTTCACTGTAACGGACTTCTAAAGGTTATTTATGGTTGAGCCCACAGTTCACTGTAACGGACTTCTAAAGGTTATTTATGGTTGAGCCCACAGTTCACTGTAACGGACTTCTAAAGGTTATTTATGGTTGAGCCCACAGTTCACTGTAACGGACCTCTAAAGGTTATTTATGGTTGAACCCACAGTTCACTGTAACAGACCTCTAAAGGTTATTTATGGTTGAACCCACAGTTCACTGTAACAGACCTCTAAAGGTTATTTATGGTTGAACCCACAGTTCACTGTAACAGACCTCTAAAGGTTATTTATGGTTGAACCCACAGTTCACTGTAACAGACCTCTAAAGGTTATTTATGGTTGAGCCCACAGTTCACTGTAACAGACCTCTAAAGGTTATTTATGGTTGAGCCCACAGTTCACTGTAACAGACCTCTAAAGGTTATTTATGGTTGAGCCCACAGTTCACTGTAACAGACCTCTAAAGGTTATTTATGGTTGAGCCCACAGTTCACTGTAACAGACCTCTAAAGGTTATTTATGGTTGAGCCCACAGTTCACTGTAACAGACCTCTAAAGATTATTTATGGTTGAGCCCACAGTTCACTGTAACAGACCTCTAAAGGTTATTTATGGTTGAGCCCACAGTTCACTGTAACAGACCTCTAAAGGTTATTTATGGTTGAGCCCACAGTTCACTGTAACAGACCTCTAAAGGTTATTTATGGTTGAGCCCACAGTTCACTGTAACAGACCTCTAAAGGTTATTTATGGTTGAGCCCACAGTTCACTGTAACAGACTTCTAAAGGTTATTTATGGTTGAGCCCACAGTTCACTGTAACAGACTTCTAAAGGTTATTTATGGTTGAGCCCACAGTTCACTGTAACAGACTTCTAAAGGTTATTTATGGTTGAGCCCACAGTTCACTGTAACAGACTTCTAAAGGTTATTTATGGTTGAGCCCACAGTTCACTGTAACAGACTTCTAAAGGTTATTTATGGTTGAGCCCACAGTTCACTGTAACAGACTTCTAAAGGTTATTTATGGTTGAGCCCACAGTTCACTGTAACAGACTTCTAAAGGTTATTTATGGTTGAGCCCACAGTTCACTGTAACAGACTTCTAAAGGTTATTTATGGTTGAGCCCACAGTTCACTGTAACAGACTTCTAAAGGTTATTTATGGTTGAGCCCACAGTTCACTGTAACAGACTTCTAAAGGTTATTTATGGTTGAGCCCACAGTTCACTGTAACAGACTTCTAAAGGTTATTTATGGTTGAGCCCACAGTTCACTGTAACAGACTTCTAAAGGTTATTTATGGTTGAGCCCACAGTTCACTGTAACAGACTTCTAAAGGTTATTTATGGTTGAGCCCACAGTTCACTGTAACAGACTTCTAAAGGTTATTTATGGTTGAGCCCACAGTTCACTGTAACAGACTTCTAAAGGTTATTTATGGTTGAGCCCACAGTTCACTGTAACAGACTTCTAAAGGTTATTTATGGTTGAGCCCACAGTTCACTGTAACGGACTTCTAAAGGTTATTTATGGTTGAGCCCACAGTTCACTGTAACGGACTTCTAAAGGTTATTTATGGTTGAGCCCACAGTTCACTGTAACGGACTTCTAAAGGTTATTTATGGTTGAGCCCACAGTTCACTGTAACGGACTTCTAAAGGTTATTTATGGTTGAGCCCACAGTTCACTGTAACGGACTTCTAAAGGTTATTTATGGTTGAGCCCACAGTTCACTGTAACGGACTTCTAAAGGTTATTTATGGTTGAGCCCACAGTTCACTGTAACGGACTTCTAAAGGTTATTTATGGTTGAGCCCACAGTTCACTGTAACGGACCTCTAAAGGTTATTTATGGTTGAGCCCACAGTTCACTGTAACGGACCTCTAAAGGTTATTTATGGTTGAACCCACAGTTCACTGTAACAGACCTCTAAAGGTTATTTATGGTTGAGCCCACAGTTCACTGTAACAGACCTCTAAAGGTTATTTATGGTTGAGCCCACAGTTCACTGTAACAGACCTCTAAAGGTTATTTATGGTTGAGCCCACAGTTCACTGTAACAGACCTCTAAAGGTTATTTATGGTTGAGCCCACAGTTCACTGTAACAGACCTCTAAAGGTTATTTATGGTTGAGCCCACAGTTCACTGTAACAGACCTCTAAAGATTATTTATGGTTGAGCCCACAGTTCACTGTAACAGACCTCTAAAGGTTATTTATGTTTGAGCCCACAGTTCACTGTAACAGACCTCTAAAGGTTATTTATGGTTGAGCCCACAGTTCACTGTAACAGACCTCTAAAGGTTATTTATGGTTGAGCCCACAGTTCACTGTAACAGACCTCTAAAGGTTATTTATGGTTGAGCCCACAGTTCACTGTAACAGACTTCTAAAGGTTATTTATGGTTGAGCCCACAGTTCACTGTAACAGACTTCTAAAGGTTATTTATGGTTGAGCCCACAGTTCACTGTAACAGACTTCTAAAGGTTATTTATGGTTGAGCCCACAGTTCACTGTAACAGACTTCTAAAGGTTATTTATGGTTGAGCCCACAGTTCACTGTAACAGACTTCTAAAGGTTATTTATGGTTGAGCCCACAGTTCACTGTAACAGACTTCTAAAGGTTATTTATGGTTGAGCCCACAGTTCACTGTAACAGACTTCTAAAGGTTATTTATGGTTGAGCCCACAGTTCACTGTAACAGACTTCTAAAGGTTATTTATGGTTGAGCCCACAGTTCACTGTAACAGACTTCTAAAGGTTATTTATGGTTGAGCCCACAGTTCACTGTAACAGACTTCTAAAGGTTATTTATGGTTGAGCCCACAGTTCACTGTAACAGACTTCTAAAGGTTATTTATGGTTGAGCCCACAGTTCACTGTAACAGACTTCTAAAGGTTATTTATGGTTGATCCCACAGTTCACTGTAACAGACTTCTAAAGGTTATTTATGGTTGAGCCCACAGTTCACTGTAACAGACCTCTAAAGATTATTTATGGTTGAGCCCACAGTTCACTGTAACAGACTTCTAAAGGTTATTTATGGTTGAGCCCACAGTTCACTGTAACAGACTTCTAAAGGTTATTTATGGTTGAGCCCACAGTTCACTGTAACAGACTTCTAAAGGTTATTTATGGTTGAGCCCACAGTTCACTGTAACAGACTTCTAAAGGTTATTTATGGTTGAGCCCACAGTTCACTGTAACAGACTTCTAAAGGTTATTTATGGTTGAGCCCACAGTTCACTGTAACAGACTTCTAAAGGTTATTTATGGTTGAGCCCACAGTTCACTGTAACAGACTTCTAAAGGTTATTTATGGTTGAGCCCACAGTTCACTGTAACAGACTTCTAAAGGTTATTTATGGTTGAGCCCACAGTTCACTGTAACAGACTTCTAAAGGTTATTTATGGTTGATCCCACAGTTCACTGTAACAGACTTCTAAAGGTTATTTATGGTTGAGCCCACAGTTCACTGTAACAGACTTCTAAAGGTTATTTATGGTTGAGCCCACAGTTCACTGTAACAGACTTCTAAAGGTTATTTATGGTTGAGCCCACAGTTCACTGTAACAGACTTCTAAAGGTTATTTATGGTTGAGCCCACAGTTCACTGTAACAGACTTCTAAAGGTTATTTATGGTTGAGCCCACAGTTCACTGTAACAGACTTCTAAAGGTTATTTATGGTTGAGCCCACAGTTCACTGTAACAGACTTCTAAAGGTTATTTATGGTTGAGCCCACAGTTCACTGTAACAGACTTCTAAAGGTTATTTATGGTTGAGCCCACAGTTCACTGTAACAGACTTCTAAAGGTTATTTATGGTTGAGCCCACAGTTCACTGTAACAGACCTATAAAGGTTATTTATGGTTGAGCCCACAGTTCACTGTAACAGACCTCTAAAGGTTATTTATGGTTGAGCCCATAGTTCACTGTAACAGACCTCTAA
This sequence comes from Salvelinus alpinus, assembly GCF_045679555.1. Taxonomy (NCBI): domain Eukaryota; kingdom Metazoa; phylum Chordata; class Actinopteri; order Salmoniformes; family Salmonidae; genus Salvelinus; species Salvelinus alpinus. The sequence goes on from NC_092109.1 coordinate 48,056,545, forward strand.
AGGTTATTTATGGTTGAGCCCACAGCACAGCGCTCATCATGAATGTGATCTTTGTGAACGTCTAAGTTAAGGCCTTCAAAAAGGTTGTTGGCTGTAAAGTGACTCGCACTGTAGAGGAGTTAGCTGACAACGGCACCAGAACAATGCACTGTCTTCAACGTCTGTGAGGTGTTGTGCTTCTGCCACACAGCTAACAACCAGAACCTGACATGTGGCCTGTTTCAGCTAGGTTCATCGTGTTCTCGATGTTTTCAGAACAATATGCTAACGTGACTTTTCGCTAGCTAACCAATAACACTAAGGAGAGACAACAAGTGCTCATTGAACAAATATATTTATGTTTTCAATTAACACTTGAGACTAAACATAGTTTATATGTTTGTCAACAGTTTAAGCCCGTCTGTTTTGCCACATAGTTGCGCGCGCCTCGGTTTTGTTGCTAAACAACCAACCCGTCAACAACACAGCTAGGATGGAATCCCCAGCCCCTCTATAACACAGCTAGGATGGAATCCCCAGCCCCTCTATAACACAGCTAGGATGGAATCCCCAGCCCCTCTACAACACAGCTAGGATGGAATCCCCAGCCCCTCTACAACACAGCTAGGATGGAATCCCCAGCCCCTCTACAACACAGCTAGGATGGAATCCCCAGCCCCTCTATAACACAGCTAGGATGGAATCCCCAGCCCCTCTACAACACAGCTAGGATGGAATCCCCAGCCCCTCTACAACACAGCTAGGATGGAATCCCCAGCCTCTCTACAACACAGCTAGGATGGAATCCCCAGCCCCTCTATAACACAGCTAGGATGGAATCCCCAGCCCCTCTACAGCACAGCTAGGATGGAATCCCCAGCCCCTCTACAGCACAGCTAGGATGGAATCCCCAGCCCCTCTACAACACAGCTAGGATGGAATCCCCAGCCCCTCTATAACACAGCTAGGATGGAATCCCCAGCCCCTCTACAACACAGCTAGGATGGAATCCCCAGCCCCTCTATAACACAGCTAGGATGGAATCCCCAGCCCCTCTACAACACAGCTAGGATGGAATCCCCAGCCCCTCTACAGACACAGCTAGGATGGAATCCCCAGCCCCTCTACAACACAGCTAGGATGGAATCCCCAGCCCCTCTATAACACAGCTAGGATGGAATCCCCAGCCCCTCTACAACACAGCTAGGATGGAATCCCCAGCCCCTCTACAACACAGCTAGGATGGAATCCCCAGCCCCTCTACAACACAGCTAGGATGGAATCCCCAGCCCCTCTACAACACAGCTAGGATGGAATCCCAAGCCCCTCTACAACACAGCTAGGATGGAATCCCCAGCCCCTCTACAGCACAGCTAGGATGGAATCCCCAGCCCCTCTATAACACAGCTAGGATGGAATCCCCAACCCCTCTACAACACAGCTAGGATGGAATCCCCAGCCCCTCTACAGCACAGCTAGGATGGAATCCCCAGCCCCTCTATAACACAGCTAGGATGGAATCCCCAACCCCTCTACAACACAGCTAGGATGGAATCCCAAGCCCCTCTACAACACAGCTAGGATGGAATCCCCAGCCCCTCTACAGCACAGCTAGGATGGAATCCCCAGCCCCTCTATAACACAGCTAGGATGGAATCCCCAACCCCTCTACAACACAGCTAGGATGGAATCCCCAGCCCCTCTACAACACAGCTAGGATGGAATCCCCAGCCCCTCTATAACACAGCTAGGATGGAATCCCCAGCCCCTCTATAACACAGCTAGGATGGAATCCCCAGCCCCTCTACAACACAGCTAGGATGGAATCCCCAGCCCCTCTACAGCACAGCTAGGATGGAATCCCCAGCCCCTCTACAACACAGTTAGGATGGAATCCCAGGCTGTTTCTCAAAATGCTCCGGGCACATTGGGGAACGGGTGGGTCAGAGTAAAGTATGTGAAACGGAGCACGGATGGAACTTCTCGAATGCTACTTTCTTCATATTCAGAATCATCTTCATCAGAAATATGATGCAACCGTGTTAAACACCATTTTCTTTTATCAGCTGAATTGAGAGAAACTAAACAAACACCCCGACTTCAGAATGAAATGGTGCCTGACTACACTATTTGACCTTGATACGTTATTAATAAGTACAGCCTGTGTTCATTTTGGCATGGTTACCTGCTGTGTGTGTGTGTGTGTGTGACAGTGTGTATGTTGTGGTTATGACAGTGTGTGTGTGTGTGTGTGTGTGTGTGTGTGTGTGTGTGTGTGTGTGTGTGTGTGTGTGTGTTGGGGTTATGACAGTGTGTGTTGTTGTTATGACAGTGTGTGTTGTGGTTATGACAGTGTGTCTTGTTGTCCAGGCTACAGAGACACTGTTGGCCCACTCTACCATCCTACAAGACAAAGACCAGGAGATAGACACACTGAGAGAAACGGTGAGTTACTACACACACAACTGACCGACACACACTGCTTGTATAGCGAGTACCACTTGCCCCTCTTTCTGCTCGAACCTCGGGCCTCTGTTTACACGCCGCCCTCCTTCACAACGTTCCAACGGGTTGAGCCACCCAAAAGCTACCTCTTGCTATATGGATATATACTAAGGTCCCTAAGGTATAGGAAATTGTTTTAAAAAGGTCATACCAGGGATCATTTTGCTATTTGATTTTGAAGACATGGAGCAACAGATAGTCCTCCCCTCAACATCTAAAGGAAGTTTATTCTGAATTTCTGTCCTATATCAGAGCGATATAAGATCAGAAAGCATACCTTTTTTTAGATGTATTTAACCCCTTATTATCTGTCATGTAAGTCTCAATATACTATATACTATACTGTACTTCCATTAGTTCTTTCAGCTGATACCGGGGGACATTCTGGCCTGTGGGCATCCTAGAGCAAAACAACCAACATGTTTGTGTTTGTGAGCGTCTCACCTTTCCACAGTAGTTAGTAATTTAATAGTTTTTAGGACAAACCGTTCAGAAGCTACAGACGATTTTTGTGAGAAGACCGATTTCCGGGATGTCTCATGGTCTGACAAACACCGCTCTATCTCTGTCACCTTTCACCACAGATGCGGAAGTGTGACGTAGGCAGATATGGTGGATTGAGTCACATCCAATGAGAAAAAAACAGATACTGTATCTCTACCTTAAATTGAGAGATTTTCATTTAGATTTTTTAATTATACTAATTAGATTTCCGCAGACATCGACTTCAGGGGATTAATGGAAGCTTCTCTAATGTCAAACGTGTAAAGTGTGGTGTACCACAGGGCAGCTCTCTAGGCCCTCTACTATTTTCTATTTTTACCAATGACCTGCCACTGGCATTAAACAAAGTCTGTGTGTCCATGTATGCTGATGAGTCAACCATATACGCATCAACAACCACAGCTAATGAAGTCACTGAAACCCTTAACAAAGAGTAGCAGTCTGTTTTGGACTGGATGGCCAGTAATAAACTGGTCCTGAACATCTAAAACTAAGAGCATTGTTATCACGGCTCAGGCTAAGACCCAGATGCAGACACAGGAGGCAGATAGTACGAGTCTCAGAGTTTATTACAGTTCAAGGGGCAAAAGGTAAATCAAGGCAGGCAAAGGGTCGTAATCTAAATCAGAGTCCGGCAGGATCAGGGTCAGGACGGCAGGCAGGATCAGGGTCAGGACGGCAGGCAGGGTCAGGGTCAGGACAGACAAAGGGTTTAAGACTAAGAAAAACAAAAACTAGAGCAGAGGAAACAAGGTTAGTTTTGTCTTATCTTGATTATTGTCCAGTCGTGTGGTCCAGTGCTCCAAGGAAAGACCTAGTTAAGCTGCAGCTGGCCCAGAACAGAGCGGGACGTCTTGCTCTTCATTGTGATCAGAGGGCTGATATTAATACTATGCAGCCAGTCTCTCTAAGAGATGAGGAGAGATTGAGAGCATCACTTTTTGTTTTAATTAGAAACGTTAATGTGTTAATGAACCCCACCAGATAGGCCACCAGGGTTTACTAGATATATTACTGTTCTCACTGGATGGGACAAACAGCGCCCTCTGTCCTCAACAGGTTAACCCCACCAGATATGCCACCAGGGGTCATTTCACAATCCCCAGGTCCAGAACCAATTAAAGCAAACGTACAGTCTTATACAAATCCATGAATGCATGAAACTCCTTATATAGCTCAAGTGAACAGCAAACACATTTTTTTAATCAAAACAACACCTGACGTCACAACGCCCCCATGTGACCTACCTGTTGTGTGTATGTACTGACATGTGACCTACCTGTTGTGTGTATGTACTGACATGTGACCTACCTGTTGTGTGTATGTACTGACATGTGACCTATCTGTTGTGTGTATGTACTGACATGTGACCTACCTGTTGTGTGTAGGTACTGACATGTGACCTACTGGTTGTGTGTGTGTACTGACATGCGACCTACTGGTTGTGTGTATGTACTGACATGTGACCTACTGGTTGTGTGTATGTACTGACATGTGACCTACCTGTTGTGTGTAGGTACTGACATGTGACCTACTGGTTGTGTGTAGGTACTGACATGTGACCTACTGGTTGTGTGTATGTACTGACATGTGACCTACTGGTTGTATGTACTGACATGTGACCTACCTGTTGTGTGTAGGTACTGACATGTGACCTACCTGTTGTGTGTATGTACTGACATGTGACCTACTGGTTGTGTGTATGTACTGACATGTGACCTACTGGTTGTGTGTATGTACTGACATGTGACCTACTGGTTGTGTGTACTGACATGTGACCTACTGGTTGTGTGTACTGACATGTGACCTACTGGTTGTGTGTACTGACATGTGACCTACTGGTTGTGTGTACTGACATGTGACCTACTGGTTGTGTGTACTGACATGTGACCTACTGGTTGTGTGTACTGACATGTGACCTACTGGTTGTGTGTACTGACATGTGACCTACTGGTTGTGTGTACTGACATGTGACCTACTGGTTGTGTGTACTGACATGTGACCTACTGGTTGTTTGTACTGACATGTGACCTACTGGTTGTGTGTACTGACATGTGACCTACTGGTTGTTTGTACTGACATGTGACCTACTGGTTGTGTGTACTGACATGTGACCTACTGGTTGTGTGTACTGACATGTGACCTACTGGTTGTTTGTACTGACATGTGACCTACTGGTTGTGTGTACTGACATGTGACCTACTGGTTGTTTGTACTGACATGTGACCTACTGGTTGTTTGTACTGACATGTGACCTACTGGTTGTGTGTACTGACATGTGACCTACTGGTTGTGTGTACTGACATGTGACCTACTGGTTGTGTGTACTGACATGTGACCTACTGGTTGTGTGTACTGACATGTGACCTACTGGTTGTGTGTACTGACATGTGACCTACTGGTTGTGTGTACTGACATGTGACCTACTGGTTGTGTGTACTGACATGTGACCTACTGGTTGTGTGTACTGACATGTGACCTACTGGTTGTGTGTACTGACATGTGACCTACTGGTTGTGTGTACTGACATGTGACCTACTGGTTGTGTGTACTGACATGTGACCTACTGGTTGTGTGTACTGACATGTGACCTACTGGTTGTTTGTACTGACATGTGACCTACTGGTTGTGTGTACTGACATGTGACCTACTGGTTGTGTGTACTGACATGTGACCTACTGGTTGTGTGTACTGACATGTGACCTACTGGTTGTTTGTACTGACATGTGACCTACTGGTTGTGTGTATGTACTGACATGTGACCTACTGGTTGTGTGTACTGACATGTGACCTACTGGTTGTGTGTACTGACATGTATGTGGAACTGATAGATGCACACACACACTACATGTTAATGTTTTTAAACGTACAGTATCAGTCAGAAGTACACATTGTACATTGTAGAATAATAGTGAAGACATCAAAACTATGAAATAACACATATGGAATCATGTAGTAACCAACAAAGGGTTAAACTCTCTCCTGTTCTCTTCAGCTGTGCTCAAGAGAGGCGGAGCTTGATTCTCTGAGGGAGGAGCTACAGCCATTCAGTAGCTGTCAAGGAAAACCCAGCTACAGGTACACCGTACACACACACACACACACACACACACACACACACACACACACACACACACACACACACACACACACACACACACACACACACACACACACACACACACACACACACACACACACACACACACACACACACACACAATTGTAAATGAGAACTTGTTCTCAACAATTGTAAATGAGAACTTGTTCTCAACTAGCCTACCTGGTTAAATAAAGGGTAAGGGTTATATATATATATATAATATAGAAATACCTGGTTAAATAAAGGGTAAGGGTTATATATATATATATATAATATAGAAATACCTGGTTAAATAAAGGGTTAGGGTTATAAATGAGAACTACCAGCTCTCTGTAACCTAGAGGGCAACCAGTGGGTCCGTCTCCTCTATACCACCCACCTGGTAGTGTGGTGGATGGGATTACCAGCTCTCTGTAACCTAGAGGGTAACCAGTGGGTCTGTCTCCTCTATACCACCCACCTGGTAGTGTGGTGGATGGGACCACCAGCTCTCTGTAACCTAGAGGACAACCAGTGGGTCCGTCTCCTCTATACCACCCACCTGGTAGTGTGGTGGATGGGACCACCAGCTCTCTGTAACCTAGAGGGCAACCAGTGGGTCCGTCTCCTCTATACCACCCACCTGGTAGTGTGGTGGATGGGACTACCAGCTCTCTGTAACCTAGAGGGCAACCAGTGGGTCCGTCTCCTCTATACCACCCACCTGGTAGTGTGGTGGATGGGACTACCAGCTCTCTGTAACCTAGAGGACAACCAGTGGGTCCGTCTCCTATATACCACCCACCTGGTAGTGTGGTGGATGGGACTACCAGCTCTCTGTAACCTAGAGGGCAACCAGTGGGTCCGTCTCCTCTATACCACCCACCTGGTAGTGTGGTGGATGGGACTACCAGCTCTCTGTAACCTAGAGGACAACCAGTGGGTCCGTCTCCTCTATACCACCCACCTGGTAGTGTGGTGGATGGGACTACCAGCTCTCTGTAACCTAGAGGGCAACCAGTGGGTCCGTCTCCTCTATACCACCCACCTGGTAGTGTGGTGGATGGGACTACCAGCTCTCTGTAACCTAGAGGACAACCAGTGGGTCCGTCTCCTCTATACCACCCACCTGGTAGTGTGGTGGATGGGACTACCAGCTCTCTGTAACCTAGAGGACAACCAGTGGGTCCGTCTCCTCTATACCACCCACCTGGTAGTGTGGTGGATGGGACTACCAGCTCTCTGTAACCTAGAGGGCAACCAGTGGGTCCGTCTCCTCTATACCACCCACCTGGTAGTGTGGTGGATGGGACTACCAGCTCTCTGTAACCTAGAGGACAACCAGTGGGTCCGTCTCCTCTATACCACCCACCTGGTAGTGTGGTGGATGGGATTACCAGCTCTCTGTAACCTAGAGGACAACCAGTGGGTCCGTCTCCTCTATACCACCCACCTGGTAGTGTGGTGGATGGGATTACCAGCTCTCTGTAACCTAGAGGGCAACCAGTGGGTCCGTCTCCTCTATACCACCCACCTGGTAGTGTGGTGGATGGGACTACCAGCTCTCTGTAACCTAGAGGACAACCAGTGGGTCTGTCTCCTCTATACCACCCACCTGGTAGTGTGGTGGATGGGACTACCAGCTCTCTGTAACCTAGAGGACAACCAGTGGGTCCGTCTCCTCTATACCACCCACCTGGTAGTGTGGTGGATGGGACTACCAGCTCTCTGTAACCTAGAGGACAACCAGTGGGTCCGTCTCCTCTATACCACCCACCTGGTAGTGTGGTGGATGGGACTACCAGCTCTCTGTAACCTAGAGGACAACCAGTGGGTCCGTCTCCTCTATACCACCCACCTGGTAGTGTGGTGGATGGGACTACCAGCTCTCTGTAACCTAGAGGACAACCAGTGGGTCTGTCTCCTCTATACCACCCACCTGGTAGTGTGGTGGATGGGACTACCAGCTCTCTGTAACCTAGAGGGCAACCACTGGGTCCGTCTCCTCTATACCACCCACCTGGTAGTGTGGTGGATGGGACTACCAGCTCTCTGTAACCTAGAGGACAACCAGTGGGTCCGTCTCCTCTATACCACCCACCTGGTAGTGTGGTGGATGGGACTACCAGCTCTCTGTAACCTAGAGGGCAACCAGTGGGTCCGTCTCCTCTGTACCATGTTTCTTGTAGGATGATAATGTCTGTATTTTGATTTCTTTGATGAAGTCCAGGTTCCTGCTCTTTAGGCCAAAGGCAGATGACCTCAGACCTTGGATATTCCAGAATGATATAGTGAAGGCTTTTTGTTCCATAAAGTGTCCAATGTTGTTGGCCGTGTGGTTTGGCCTCAGGCCAGTAAGTGTGAGCAGAGCCTGCTGAGCATCTGGTACATGCCGTTGGCTTGGGCGAGTGTAAGAGTGGGGGTTGGGCCTGTTTGCCCGCTCACTACCTGGGCGTATGTGTGACTTCCTAGTTGAGGCCCTCTTAACGGGGGTGGGGTGCATGGGGTGGGCAGGATGGGCATAGGTCTGATCTGAGGGGGCCTAAATGGGGTGTGGGCATGGTTGACTTGGGGGGGTCTTGATTGGTTGGGGCGGGGGGGTGTATGTGGCTGGTGGTGTTGTGGTCTGAATGTAGGTCCTCTCGGCGTGGGTCCTCTATGGGTAGGTCCAGGGGGGGTCCTGCTGGTCTGGGAGAGTGTCTCGCTGGTCTGGGTGTCCGTGGATCTGTGTGAGGTGTTGAGGCTGTGGTTGAGGGTGATGTCCTTTAGGGTCCGGGAGAAGGTGGGCACTGCTGCCTTGTAGAGGTGGACCTGGTCATAAAGGCTGTTCAAGTCCAGGGTGGATCGCTGGGCCAGGAAAATATTTGGTTTTGAGGCTCTCTCTCTGTGTATGTGTTTAGCTCCCTGGAGAGCGAGGTGTGTACGGTGCGAGCGGAGAGAGACAGTCTGACCCAGCAGCTGCTGAACACCATTCAACACAAGGTGGTGCTGTCGCAGGAGGTCGACGCTTGGCAGGTGGGTCTGGGGGGTGACGGTGGACTTGTTTTCTCAGACTGACAGTTACAGTACAAGGAAGAAAACATTTCAATTTAGTATTTTATTTGATCAACCTCTCACCATCTCTCTCTTCCCCACTTTCAACCCCTTCTATCGCTCTCTCTCGATCTCTCCCCTCCTTCTCCCCCTCCCTCTCTCCTCCCTCTCTCTCTCCCTACCTCTCCCTCCCCCCTCCCTCTCGCTCTCTCCTACACTCTCGCTCTCTTCCCCCCCTCTCGGTGTCTCCTACACTCTCGCTCTCTTCACCCCCTCTCGGTGTCTCCCCCCTCGCTCTCCCCTCCCCCTCTCGCTCTCTCCACTCCGCTCTCTCTCCTTTCCCCTCTCTCTCTCTCCTCTCCCCTCTCTCTCTCTCCTCTCCCCTCTCTCTCCCCTCCTTCTCTCTCTCCTCTCTCCTCTCCCCTCTCTCTCACGCTCCCCCTCTCGCTCTCTCCACTCCACTCTCTCTCCTCTCTCCCTTCTCTCTCTCTCCTCTCCCCTCTCTCTCCCCTCTCTATCTCTCCCGCTCCCCCCCTCTCTCTCTCTCCTCTCCCTCTCTCTCCCCTCTCTCTCTCTCTCTCTCTCCTCTCCCCTCTCTCTCCCCTCTCTCTCTCTCCTCTCCCCTCTCTCTCCCCTCTCTCTCTCTCCTCTCCCCTCTCTCTCCCCTCTCTCTCTCTCCTCTCCCCTCTCTCTCCCCTCTCTCTCTCTCTCTCTCTCCTCTCCATCTCTCTCCCCCCTCTCTCTCTCTCCCGCTCCCCCCCCCTCTCTCTCTTTCTTTCAGGAGGACATGAGGCTGCTGATAAGTCAACAGGTGCAGCAGCAGGCAGAGGAGAAAGAGAGAGAAAAGGAACGAGAGAAAGAGAGCAAGAAGAAGGGGCTGCAGAGAACCCGGTCCATGAGAGTCAGAGGAGAGAGAGGGAAAGGAGGATTCTTCTCTTCTCTCTTTAAAGGGGATGAATAGAGAGATGGAGGGACAGAGGACAGGTACTTGATGTAAATATTGAAATATTGATCACATGGTTAAACATGAAGATATTTAGTTTATACTGTTTTACACATTCGAAAGTCTCTCAGCCTGTCACACAATGTTATGCCAATTAGTTCCTGTATGTGAGGATGCTGGGGGGAGTTTTTGGTGAGGCGTTTGTGCGGCGGGTCAGTGCTGGTGTGCATTGTCTGTGTTCATCCACAACTTGATTATTTTATGGGAAATCAGTGTCCTAGACTGTTTACGCTAGTCAACAAACTACATGCGCGTGTCGGTGACCTTACAGGCTCGTTACAATACTATACCACGCCCTTGTAATGTTGAGCATGTATATTTAGAATGTTCTACTGTGTATATTTAGAATGTTCTACTGTGTATATGTAGAATGTTCTACTGTGTATATGTAGAATGTTCTACTGTGTATATTTAGAATGTTCTACTGTGTATATTTAGAATGTTCTACTGTGCATATTTAGAATGTTCTACTGTGTATATGTAGAATGTTCTACTGTGTATATGTAGAATGTTCTACTGTGTATATGTAGAATGTTCTACTGTGTATATGTAGAATGTTCTACTGTGTATATTGAGAATGTTCTACTGTGTATATGTAGAATGTTCTACTGTGTATATGTAGAATGTTCTACTGTGTGTATGTAGAATGTTCTACTGTGTATATTTAGAATGTTCTACTGTGTATATGTAGAATGTTCTACTGTGTATATGTAGAATGTTCTACTGTGTATATGTAGAATGTTCTACTGTGTATATGTAGAATGTTCTACTGTGTATATTGAGAATGTTCTACTGTGTATATTGAGAATGTTCTACTGTGTATATGTAGAATGTTCTACTGTGTATATGTAGAATGTTCTACTGTGTATATGTAGAATGTTCTACTGTGTATATGTAGAATGTTCTACTGTGTATATGTAGAATGTTCTACTGTGTGTATGTAGAATGTTCTACTGTGTATATGTAGAATGTTCTACTGTGTATATGTAGAATGTTCTACTGTGTATATGTAGAATGTTCTACTGTGTATATGTAGAATGTTCTACTGTGTGTATGTAGAATGTTCTACTGTGTATATGTAGAATGTTCTACTGTGTATATGTAGAATGTTCTACTGTGTATATGTAGAATGTTCTACTGTGTATATGTAGAATGTTCTACTGTGTGTATGTAGAATGTTCTACTGTGTATATGTAGAATGTTCTACTGTGTATATGTAGAATGTTCTACTGTGTATATGTAGAATGTTCTACTGTGTATATGTAGAATGTTCTACTGTGTGTATGTAGAATGTTCTACTGTGTATATGTAGAATGTTCTACTGTGTATATGTAGAATGTTCTACTGTGTATATGTAGAATGTTCTACTGTGTATATGTAGAATGTTCTACTGTGTACATGTAGAATGTTCTACTGTGTATATGTAGAATGTTCTACTGTGTATATGTAGAATGTTCTACTGTGTATATGTAGAATGTTCTACTGTGTATATTCTGTGCCTTGCAAAAGTATTCAGCTCTATTGGATTTCTGACAATGACAATGAAATACATTTTTTCATCCCACTTTAATACAATAAAATATGAAGAACTCCAAGGGGTCTTAAAACATTATTCAAGGAACTGTATATATAGTACATTCATGATACTATTGTGTTTATATACGTATACACAATACCATTCAAACGTTGGGGTCACTTACAAATGTCCTTGTTTTTGAAAGAAAAGCAAATTTTTTGTCTATTAAAATAACATCAAATTGATCAGAAATACAGTGTAGACATTGTTAATGTTGTAAATGACTATTGTAGCTGGAAACTGCAGATTTTTAATGGAATATCTACATAGGCGTACAGAGGCCCATTATCAGCAACCATCACTCCTGTGTTCCAACGGCACGTTGTGTTAGCTAATCCAAGTTTATCATTATAAAAGGCTAATTGATCATTAGAAAACCCTTTTGCAATTATGTTAGCACAGCTGAAAACTGTTGTCCTGATTAAAGAAGCAATAAAACTGTCCTTCTTTAGACTAGTTGAGTATCTGGAGCATCAGCATTTGTGGGTTCAATTACAGGCTCAAAATGGCCAGAAACAAATCCCTTTCTTCTGAAACTCGTCAGTCTGTTCTTGTTCTGAGAAATTAAGGCTATTCCATGCGAGAAATTGCCATGAAACTGAAAATATCTTACAACGCTGTGTACTTTGCAAAATCTGATTACGCGCAAACTGGCTCTAAGCAGAATAGAAAGAGAAGTAGGAGGCCCCGGTGCCCAACTGAGCAAGAGGACAAGTACCTTAAATATTACCCACAAGTCCTCAACTGGCAGCTTTATTAAATAGTACCCGCAAAACACCAGTCTCAACGTCAACAGTGAAGAGGCGACTCCAGGATGCTGGCCTTCTAGGCAGAGTTCCTCTGTCCAGTGTCTGTGTTCTTTTGCCCATCTTAATCTTTTCTTTTTATTGGTCAGTCTGAGTTATGGCTTTTTCTTTGCAACTCTGCCTAGAAGGCCATCATCCCAGCGTCGCCTCTTCACTGTTGACGTTGAGACTCAGAGAAGCTTACATTTTCTAACCACATGGACACCTTGGTGAAGGCGGCACGACTCTTCATCCTCAGGATGCTGAAGGAATCCTCACAGTGTTCTTTCGAAAGCATACGGTCGGGCTGCATCACAGATTGGTACGGCAAATCCCCCAGACTGCAAGGTGCTTCAGAGGGTGATACGTGCAGCCTAACGCACCATTGAGTACGCACCGCCTGCCCTCCAGGACAGCTACACCACCAGGTGTCGCAGGAAGGCCAAGAAGATCATCAGGGACCCCTTCAAATAAACCAAGCAGATGTTCTCTGCAATGTTTCTATTAAAAAAAATAAACCAATCAGATGTTCTCTACAATGTTTCTATTAAAAAAATTGACCAATCAGATTCATGTTCAGAGTGTTCAATAGTCACATGTACAGGGTTGAGGTGTGACTGCAGGGAAAAGTGTTTAATATCCAGGCTGTATCACATCCGGCCATGATTGGGAGTCTCATAGGGCGGCGTACAATTGGCCCAGCGTTGTCCGGGTTTGGCCGGGGCAGGCTGATATTATAAAGGAATAGAAACATTGCAGAGAACATCTGATTGGTTTATTTTGAATAGAAGCATTGTAGAGAACATCTGATTGGTTTATTTTGAATAGAAGCATTGCAGAGAACATCTGCTTGGTTTATTTTGAATAGAAACATTGTAGAGAACATCTGATTGGTTTATTTTGAATAGAAACATTGCAGAGAACATCTGATTGGTTTATTTTGAATAGAAACATTGCAGAGAACATCTGATTGGTTTATTTTGAATAGAAGCATTGTAGAGAACATCTGATTGGTTTATTTTGAATAGAAGCATTGCAGAGAACATCTGATTGGTTTATTTTGAATAGAAGCATTGCAGAGAGAACCGACAACAGAGCACAACCACACATGACAGCAACGACACTTATTTCCAACTGTAGTGACGTCAGACCGAGGACAGGGGCTCCCAGGCTCATTCCAAAGGAAAAGTTCTGTATGTGTTTGGGTGTGTGCCTTTATTAATCAATCATAAAGGTAAGATTTGGGCTCCAACACCAATTGGTCCTTGGTGGGAAAGACAGTCAGGACTAAAAACAATCAACTCAAAATAAACAGGTAAATAAATATATGCAGCAGAAATACAAGTAGCCTGCCATCCTTACTCATAGTTAGGAGTCAGGGGTTAGAGGTCAGGTTAGGAGTCAGGGGTTAGAGGTCAGGTTAGGAGTCAGGGGTTAGAGGTCAGGTTAGGAGTCAGGGGTTAGAGGTCAGGTTAGGAGTCAGGGGTTAGAGGTCAGGTTAGGAGTCAGGGGTTAGAGGTCAGGTTAGGAGTCAGGGGTTAGAGGTCAGGTTAGGAGTCAGGGGTTAGAGGTCAGGTTCATTTTAGGGATGGGTCAGGGCGAGGTTCATAATTACTGAAGGAGCATAGACTGGCTCCGGGAGAATGCACATCTAAGCACGACCCCTGACACCTGACCTCTAACTCGGGAGAATACCTGCTGTCGCACCTGTCAGTGGTTCTGTCAGTAGCTATGTCTGCCGTTCTGTCTGTTGTCATGTCAGTGGTTCTGTCAGTGGTTCTGTCAGTAGTTCTGTCAGTAGTTCTGTCAGTAGTTCTGTCAGTAGTCCTGTCAGTGGTTCTGTCAGTAGCTATGTCTGCCGTTCTGTCTGTTGTCATGTCAGTGGTTCTGTCAGTGGTTCTGTCAGTAGTTCTGTCAGTAGTTCTGTCAGTAGTTCTGTCAGTAGTTCTGTCAGTGGTTCTGTCAGTAGTTCTGTCAGTAGCTATGTCTGCCGTTCTGTCTGTTGTCATGTCAGTGGTTCTGTCAGTGGTTCTGTCAGTAGTTCTGTCAGTAGTTCTGTCAGTAGTTCTGTCAGTAGTTCTGTCAGTAGTTCTGTCAGTGGTTCTGTCAGTAGTTCTGTCAGTAGTTCTGTCAGTAGCTATGTCTGCCGTTCTGTCTGTTGTCATGTCAGTGGTTCTGTCAGTGGTTCTGTCAGTAGTTCTGTCAGTAGTTCTGTCAGTAGTTCTGTCAGTAGTTATGTCAGTAGTTCTGTCAGTAGTTCTGTCAGTAGTTCTGTCAGTAGTTCTGTCAGTAGTTCTGTCAGTGGTTCTGTCAGTAGTTCTGTCAGTAGTTCTGTCAGTAGCTATGTCTGCCGTCCTGTCTGTTGTCATGTCAGTGGTTCTGTCAGTGGTTCTGTCAGTGGTTATATCAGTAGTTTCATCTGTAGTCATGTCAACGGTTCTGTCAGTGGTTATGTCAGTAGTTATGTCAGTAGGCATGTCTGTAGTTCTTTTAGTAGTTCTGTCTGTGTGTGTCTCTGTGTTGCTCTGGTTGGATACACTGTCCGAGGCCAGACCATAGCCAGGGTCGCTCTGGTTGGATACACTGTCCCAGGCCAGACCATAGCCAGGGTCGCTCTGGTTGGATACACTGTCCCAGGCCAGACCATAGCCAGGGTCGCTCTGGTTGGATACACTGTCCCAGGCCAGACCATAGCCAGGGTCGCTCTGGTTGGATACACTGTCCCAGGCCAGACCATAGCCAGGGGAGAGAGGAGTGGAGAGAGATGAGGAAGACAAGGGAGAGGGGGAGGTAGACAGGGTTAGTTGGTTGTGAGGTGAAGTTGCCCCTAGACGCTGATCTGGGGTCCATTTTGTTTTTCCTCCACTAGTGGTTGTGAGAGGGGAAGCTGATCCTTTATCTGTATGTAGGGAATTGGGCAGGAGGTTGTCTGTCTCCAGGCGGTCGTCAAGGGAACAGGGTAGGAGAGTCTCTGTCTCCAGGCGGTCGTCAAGGGAACAGGGCAGGAGGTTGTCTGTCTCCAGGTGGTCGTCAAGGTGAAAAGTCCTGACAGCTCTCAGCTGATAAGCCAGGTAACCAGAGGGGGCGGTCCCACACATCACTGGGTGACACACCACATTTTCCGGAGTCACCAAGCACCCTGCTGAACGCACACCCTGCGCACACAAACACCGAAACAGAGTTAACACACAAACATGCATGCACACCCAAACACACACACGCACACACCAGGGAGATCACTAAATTTGGAATTCAATATTAGACGTTTGTCCAGGTCCCCCAAACATTTAAAACGGATCTGTTTTGCCAATAATATCTCTTTTGTCAATAATGGGTCAAATTTCACCGTGAAACAATGAGATCTTGTTGCAAACACACATAATATATATATATATTATTATGGTTTAGTGGGTGGGTACCAGAGCTGTGGGGGTGTGGTCTGCGCTCTTCAGGACATAGCGTGTCACAGCGATCAGACCAATCAGAACAGCCAGAAGCAGGAACACGCCCACAGCCATGCCCAACAAACTCTGCTGATCTGGAAAGACACACACACACACACACACACACACACACACACACACACACACACACACACACACACACACACACACACACACACACACACACACACACACACACACACACACACACACACACACACACACACACACACACACACACACACACACACACACAAACAAACAAACAAACACACACAAAGTAAAAATGATCTATCTAACCTGTAACAGAAACAAGGAAGGAAACAGTTTGATCTAACGAAGCTCTGTTCAATAAAATAAAAATAATAACACATATATATATATATATATTTATATACATACGGCACATACACTACCGGTAAAGTAAATTCAAATTGTTTAGAGATACAGTGTAGACATTGTTAATGTTGTAAATGACTATTGTAGCTGGAAACAGCATATTTCCAGCTACAATAAACACTGAGTTTAAATGTATTTGCCTGAAGAAGTATGTAAACTTCCGACTTCAACTGTATGTGAAAATGCTGTTCATAGACGTTAGCTCAGCATTCCTCTAGGTACCAAACTCTATGACCTAGGGATCAGCCAATCTCTGTGTAACTGGACTTTGGACTTCCTAACCAACAGACCCCAGTCTATCAGGTTAGACAACTTCACCTCCTCAACCCTGAACCTGAGCACCGGTGTTCCACAGGGCTGCGTGCTGAGCCCCCTCCTGTACTCCCTCTTCACCTATGTTCCTGTACACGGTTCCAACACCATCGTCAAGTTCGCAGACGACACCACGGTGGTAGGCCTGATCAGTGACAATGACGAGTCAGCCTACAGGGAGGAGGTCAAGCACCTGGCTGCATGGTCCGCTGACAACTGACCCTCAATGCAAAGAAAACCAAGGAGCTCATTGTGGATTACAGGAAGTCTAAAAGCTGCAGCCACGCCCCAGTTCTCATTGATGGCACTGAGGTGGAGCGTGTGCCCAGCTTCAAATTCCTGGGGGTCTACATCTCCGAGGACCTCTCCTGGTCCCTCAACACCTCAACCAATCAAAAAGGTCAAAAAGCCACAGCAGCGCCTGTAAGACCCGCCTGTCTCCCAAGATCCTGGTGAACTTTAACCGCTGCGTGGTCGAGAGCATTCTGACTAACTGTACGGCGGATGCTCCGTGGTCGTCCGGAAGGTGAAAACCACCCAGCTCCCTGCCATCGTAGACCTCCAGCGCAAGCGGCATCATCAGGGACCCTTCACATCCCATGCCACAAACGGTTTGCCATCCTACCATCAGGCAGGCGGTACAGGTCTCTACGTTCCCACACTAGCAGGCTCAATAACAGTTTCTCTCCAGCTACTGTAACCCTGTTGAACTCTGTTGCACGGCACTAGCCACCCGCCCACATCTTAGTACTGCCTCTCAGGGACCTTCTCTTTGCACTCTTCACGGTACTACTGGACCCTGACAATGCTTTGCAAAGTCTGATTAAGGACATTATTCAGTTGTACATGTACATGTCTACCTCGGTAACCTCATTGCTGTGTGGTGGGCTGTGTGTATAGAGGTGGGCTGTGTGTATAGAGGGGGGCTGTGTGTATAGAGGTGGGCTGTGTGTATAGAGGTGTGTGTATAGAGGGGGGCTGTGTGTATAGAGGTGGACTGTGTGTATAGAGGGGGGCTGTGTGTATAGAGGTGGGCTGTGTGTATAGAGGTGTGTGTATAGAGGTGGGCTGTGTGTATAGAGGTGTGTGTATAGAGGTGGGCTGTGTGTATAGAGGGGGGCTGTGTGTATAGTGGTGGGCTGTGTGTATAGAGGTGTGTGTATAGAGGGGGGCTGTGTGTATAGAGGTGGGCTGTGTGTATAGAGGAGGGCTGTGTGTATAGAGGTGGACTGTGTGTATAGAGGTGTGTGTATAGTGGTGGGCTGTGTGTATAGAGGGGGGCTGTGTGTATAGAGGTGTGTGTATAGAGGTGGGCTGTGTGTATAGTGGTGGGCTGTGTGTATAGAGGTGTGTGTATAGAGGTGGGCTGTGTGTATAGTGGTGGGCTGTGTGTATAGAGGTGTGTGTATAGAGGTGGGCTGTGTGTATAGAGGTGTGTGTATAGAGGTGGGCTGTGTGTATAGAGGAGGGCTGTGTGTATAGAGGTGGGCTGTGTGTATAGAGGTGGGCTGTGTGTATAGAGGAGGGCTGTGTGTATAGAGGTGGGCTGTGTGTATAGAGGAGGGCTGTGTGTATAGAGGTGGGCTGTGTGTATAGAGGAGGGCTGTGTGTATAGAGGTGGGCTGTGTGTATAGAGGTGGGCTGTATATATAGAGGGGGGCTGTGTGTATAGAGGAGGGCTGTGTATATAGAGGAGGGCTGTGTGTATAGAGGTGTGTGTATAGAGGGGGGCTGTGTGTATAGTGGTGGGCTGTGTGTATAGAGGTGTGTGTATAGAGGAGGGCTGTGTGTATAGAGGGGGGCTGTGTGTATAGAGGTGGGCTGTGTGTATAGAGGAGGGCTGTGTGTATAGAGGTGTGTGTATAGAGGGGGGCTGTGTGTATAGTGGTGGGCTGTGTGTATAGAGGTGTGTGTATAGAGGAGGGCTGTGTGTATAGAGGTGTGTGTATAGAGGTGGGCTGTGTGTATAGAGGGGGGCTGTGTGTATAGAGGTGGGCTGTGTGTATAGAGGAGGGCTGTGTGTATAGAGGTGTGTGTATAGAGGGGGGCTGTGTGTATAGAGGTGGGCTGTGTGTATAGAGGTGTGTGTATAGAGGGGGGCTGTGTGTATAGTGGTGGGCTGTGTGTATAGAGGTGTGTGTATAGAGGAGGGCTGTGTGTATAGAGGTGTGTGTATAGAGGTGGGCTGTGTGTATAGAGGGGGGCTGTGTGTATAGAGGAGGGCTGTGTGTATAGAGGGGGGCTGTGTGTATAGTGGTGGGCTGTGTGTATAGAGGAGGGCTGTGTACTGTACTGTACCTGGCCTGTGTCTCGTCAGGTTGACACACCCCAGAGCAGTCATGTGACGGCGTAGGCTGTAGTGATTGGCTGAGGCCAAGAGGCAGTAGGTGTGGTCTGGACTGAGATGGGGGAACACTCTCTCTGAGCCCGACGCAACGTCTGACATAACCTACACACACAAATCAATGAGGACCCTGTTGAAAACCTGATTTTGGTGTGTGTGTGTTCTCACCGTTTCGTTGTGTTCCAGAACATTCTGCAGCAGTGTGATGTTGTATAATCTGAAGATATTCTGAGCAGGATGGTGCAGCTGGACACGTAGACTCTGGTTCTCCACCCACAACTTCAGACCTGGGGCGCTCAACACTGCTGCAGAACACACACACACACACACACACACACACACACACACACACACACACACACACACACACACACACACACACACACACACACACACACACACACACACACACACACACACACACACACACACACACACACACACACACACACACACACACACACACACACACACACACACACACACACACACACACACACACACTTAGCATGTTGGTTAATCTCTTACTGTCTGAGTAGGGCTGTACTGTGTCTTACTGTCTGAGTAGGGCTGTACTGTGTGTGTCTTACTGTCTGAGTAGGGCTGTACTGTATCTTACTGTCTGAGTAGGGCTGTACTGTGTGTGTCTTACTGTCTGAGTAGGGCTGTACTGTATCTTACTGTCTGAGTAGGGCTGTACTGTGTCTTACTGTCTGAGTAGGGCTGTACTGTGTGTGTCTTACTGTCTGAGTAGGGCTGTACTGTGTCTTACTGTCTGAGTAGGGCTGTACTGTGTCTTACTGTCTGAGTAGGGCTGTACTGTGTCTTACTGTCTGAGTAGGGCTGTACTGTGTCTTACTGTCTGAGTAGGGCTGTACTGTGTCTTACTGTCTGAGTAGGGCTGTACTGTGTCTTACTGTCTGAGTAGGGCTGTACTGTGTCTTACTGTCTGAGTAGGGCTGTACTGTGTCTTACTGTCTGAGTAGGGCTGTACTGTGTCTTACTGTCTGAGTAGGGCTGTACTGTGTCTTACTGTCTGAGTAGGGCTGTACTGTGTCTTACTGTCTGAGTAGGGCTGTACTGTGTCTTACTGTCTGAGTAGGGCTGTACTGTGTCTTACTGTCTGAGTAGGGCTGTACTGTGTGTGTCTTACTGTCTGAGTAGGGCTGTACTGTGTCTTACTGTCTGAGTAGGGCTGTACTGTGTGTGTCTTACTGTCTGAGTAGGGCTGTACTGTGTCTTACTGTCTGAGTAGGGCTGTACTGTGTCTTACTGTCTGAGTAGGGCTGTACTGTGTCTTACTGTCTGAGTAGGGCTGTACTGTATCTTACTGTCTGAGTAGGGCTGTACTGTGTCTTACTGTCTGAGTAGGGCTGTACTGTGTCTTACTGTCTGAGTAGGGCTGTACTGTGTGTGTCTTACTGTCTGAGTAGGGCTGTACTGTGTGTGTCTTACTGTCTGAGTAGGGCTGTACTGTGTGTGTCTTACTGTCTGAGTAGGGCTGTACTGTGTGTGTCTTACTGTCTGAGTAGGGCTGTACTGTGTCTTACTGTCTGAGTAGGGCTGTACTGTGTGTGTCTTACTGTCTGAGTAGGGCTGTACTGTGTGTGTCTTACTGTCTGAGTAGGGCTGTACTGTGTCTTACTGTCTGAGTAGGGCTGTACTGTGTCTTACTGTCTGAGTAGGGCTGTACTGTGTCTTACTGTCTGAGTAGGGCTGTACTGTGTCTTACTGTCTGAGTAGGGCTGTACTGTGTGTGTCTTACTGTCTGAGTAG
>NC_092109.1:48087285-48142391 GCF_045679555.1 Salvelinus alpinus
ACCTGTTCACACACACACTAACACACAATAACACACACACCACACGCACTGGGTCTGATTCTAGCTACCGCTCTGCATTCCACAGACAAACCAGAAACAAATTCTATAGGCCACACCCACACACCCACCCACCCACACAGGTAAACACATACAATCAAACTCTCTCTATACGTCAGGTAGAGTTCCCTGTATCACAACTAAAACATGTAACAGCATGATACAGTAGTTACTATTACAAATAAAATAAAAAGGCCATAAAAAAATGAAGAATGGAAATACTATAGTATTACAGACTGACTGAAAGAGAGACAGACAACCAAACACCCAGCCAGACAAACAGAGAGACAGAGAGACAGAGAGAGAGAGAGAGAGAGAGAGAGAGAGAGAGAGAGAGAGAGAGAGAGAGAGAGAGAGAGAGAGAGAGAGAGAGAGAGAGAGAGAGAGAGAGGTCATGATCAGATGAGCTGCTGCATTTTTCAGCATGTTCTTAAAAAAAGGTAGATTTAGAGTTAGTCACCAGGACAAATACAGGATACTACCCTCTACAACATAACCTTCACTATGTCACCAGGACATATACAGGATACTACCCTCTACAACATAACCTTCACTATGTCACCAGGACAAATACAGGATACTACCCTCTACAACATAACCTTCACTATGTCACCAGGACATATACAGGATACTACCCTCTACAACATAACCCTCACTATGTCACCAGGACATATACAGGATACTACCCTCTACAACATAACCTTCACTATGTCACCAGGACATATACAGGATACTACCTTCCACAACATAACCTTCACTATGTCACCAGGACATATACAGGATACTACCTTCCACAACATAACCTTCACTATGTCACCAGGACATATACAGGATACTACCCTCCACAACATAACCTTCACTATGTCACCAGGACATATACAGGATACTACCCTCCACAACATAACCTTCACTATGTCACCAGGACATATACAGGATACTACCCTCCACAACACTATGTCACCAGGACATATACAGGATACTACCCTTTACAACATAACCTTCACAATGTCACCAGGACATATACAGGATACTACCCTCCACAACATAACCTTCACTATGTCACCAGGACATATACAGGATGCTACCCTCCACAACATAACCTTCACTATGTCACCAGGACATATACAGGACACTACCCTCCACAACACTATGTCACCAGGACATATACAGGATACTACCCTCTACAACATAAACTTCACTATGTCACCAGGACATATACAGGATACTACCCTCCACTATATAACCTTCACTATGTCACCAGGACATATACAGGATACTACCCTCTACAACATAACCTTCACTATGTCACCAGGACATATACAGGATACTACCCTCCACAACACTATGTCACCAGGACATATACAGGATACTACCCTCTACAACATAACCTTCACTATGTCACCAGGACATATACAGGATACTACCCTCTACAACATAACCTTCACTATGTAACCAGGACATATACAGGATACTACCCTCCACAACACTATGTCACCAGGACATATACAGGATACTACCCTCCAAAACACTATGTCACCAGGACATATACAGGATACTACCCTCTACAACATAACTTTCACTATGTCACCAGGACATATACAGGATGCTACCCTCCACAACATAACCTTCACTATGTCACCAGGACATATACAGGATACTACCCTCCACAACACTATGTCACCAGGACATATACAGGATACTACCCTCCACAACAATATGTCACCAGGACATATACAGGATACTACCCTCCACAACACTATGTCACCAGAACATATACAGGATACTACCCTCCACAACACTATGTCACCAGGACATATACAGGATACTACCCTCCACAACACTATGTCACCAGGACATATACAGGATACTACCCTCCACAACACTATGTCACCAGGACATATACAGGATACTACCCTCCACAACAATATGTCACCAGGACATATACAGGATACTACCCTCTACAACATAACCTTCACTATGTCACCAGGACATATACAGGATACTACCCTCCACAACATAACCTTCACTATGTCACCAGGACATATACAGGATACTACCCTCCACAACACTATGTCACCAGGACATATACAGGATACTACCCTCCACAATATAACCACTATGTCACAAGGACATATACAGGATACTACCCTCCACAACACTATGTCACCAGGACATATACAGGATACTACCCTCTACAACATAACCTTCACTATGTCACCAGGACATATACAGGATACTACCCTCCACAACATAACCTTCACTATGTCACCAGGACATATACAGGATACTACCCTCCACAACATAACCTTCACTATGTCACCAGGACATATACAGGATACTACCCTCTACAACATAACCTTCACTATGTCACCAGGACATATACAGGATACTACCCACCACAACACTATGTCACCAGGACATATACAGGATACTACCCTCCACAACACTATGTCACCAGGACATATACAGGATACTACCCTCCACAACATAACCTTCACTATGTCACCAGGACATATACAGGATACTACCCTCTACAACATAACCTTCACTATGTCACCAGGACATATACAGGATACTACCCTCCACAACATAACCTTCACTATGTCACCAGGACATATACAGGATACTACCCTCCACAACATAACTTTCACTATGTCACCAGGACATATACAGGATACTACCCTCCACAACACTATGTCACCAGGACACATACAGGATACTACCCTCCACAACATAACCTTCACTATGTCACCAGGACATATACAGGATACTACCCTCCACAACATAACCTTCACTATGTCACCAGGACATATACAGGATACTACCCTCCACAACACTATGTCACCAGGACATATACAGGATACTACCCTCTACAACATAACCTTCACTATGTCACCAGGACATATACAGGATACTACCCTCCACAACACTATGTCACCAGGACATATACAGGATACTACCCTCTACAACACTATGTCACCAGGACATATACAGGATACTACCCTCTACAACATAACCTTCACTATGTCACCAGGACATATACAGGATACTACCCTCCACAACATAACCTTCACTATGTCACCAGGACATATACAGGATACTACCCTCTACAACATAACCTTCACTATGTCACCAGGACATATACAGGATACTACCCACCACAACACTATGTCACCAGGACATATACAGGATACTACCCTCCACAACACTATGTCACCAGGACATATTCAGGATACTACCCTCCACAACATAACCTTCACTATGTCACCAGGAAATATACAGGATACTACCCTCTACAACATAACCTTCACTATGTCACCAGGACATATACAGGATACTACCCTCCACAACATAACCTTCACTATGTCACCAGGACATATACAGGATACTACCCTCCACAACATAACCTTCACTATGTCACCAGGACATATACAGGATACTACCCTCCACAAGACTATGTCACCAGGACACATACAGGATACTACCCTCCACAACATAACCTTCACTATGTCACCAGGACATATACAGGATACTACCCTCCACAACATAACCTTCACTATGTCACCAGGACATATACAGGATACTACCCTCCACAACACTATGTCACCAGGACATATACAGGATACTACCCTCTACAACATAACCTTCACTATGTCACCAGGACATATACAGGATACTACCCTCCACAACACTATGTCACCAGGACATATACAGGATACTACCCTCCACAATATAACCACTATGTCACAAGGACATATACAGGATACTACCCTCCACAACACTATGTCACCAGGACATATACAGGATACTACCCTCCACAACATAACCTTCACTATGTCACCAGGACATATACAGGATACTACCCTCTACAACATAACCTTCACTATGTCACCAGGACATATACAGGATACTACCCTCTACAACATAACCTTCACTATGTCACCAGGACATATACAGGATACTACCCTCCACAACATAACCTTCACTATGTCACCAGGACATATACAGGATACTACCCTCTACAACATAACCTTCACTATGTCACCAGGACATATACAGGATACTACCCTCCACAACACTATGTCACCAGGACATATACAGGATACTACCCTCCACAACACTATGTCACCAGGACATATACAGGATACTACCCTCCACAACATAACCTTCACTATGTCACCAGGACATATACAGGATACTACCCTCCACAACACTATGTCACCAGGACATATACAGGATACTACCCTCCACAACACTATGTCACCAGGACATATACAGGATACTACCCTCCACAACACTATGTCACCAGGACATATACAGGATACTACCCTCCACAACACTATGTCACCAGGACATATACAGGATACTACCCTCCACAACACTATGTCACCAGGACATATACAGGATACTACCCTCCACAACACTATGTCACCAGGACATATACAGGATACTACCCTCTACAACATAACCTTCACTATGTCACCTTCACCTTCACTCCAAATCAAAACTCAAACCTACATTCTGATTTTGGATGGAATTACGGAATCACCTGGAAGGCTTACAACTACCAAGGATTACTATTCCAAGCTGCCTCCCGCTGTTCAGAGGAAATTAAATACAGTAACCTGTGAATGTAAAGAATGATAAGGCAAGAAAAGATCACAAAAGGAAGCTCCTCATGGAAAAACAAGAGACACTTTTTGCTGACTATTATAAAAATGGGAACATCAGCAACCTCATCTTAGACACAGACCATCCCCTGGCATGGCACAGTGCTATATTAACCAGACCATCCCCTGGCACAGTGCTATATTAACCAGACCATCCCCTGGCATGACACAGTGCTATATTAACCAGACCATCCCCTGGCACAGTGCTATATTAACCAGACCATCCCCTGGCACAGTGCTATATTAACCAGACCATCCCCTGGCATGGCACAGTGCTATATTAACCAGACCATCCCCTGGCACAGTGCTATATTAACACAGACCATCCCCTGGCATGACACAGTGCTATATTAACCAGACCATCCCCTGGCACAGTGCTATATTAACCAGACCATCCCCTGGCACAGTGCTATATTAACCAGACCATCCCCTGGCATGGCACAGTGCTATATTAACCAGACCATCCCCTGGCACAGTGCTATATTAACCAGACCATCCCCTGGCATGGCACAGTGCTATATTAACCAGACCATCCCCTGGCACAGTGCTATATTAACACAGACCATCCCCTGGCATGACACAGTGCTATATTAACCAGACCATCCCCCCTGGCACAGTGCTATATTAACCAGACCATCCCCTGGCATGACACAGTGCTATATTAACCAGACCATCCCCTGGCATGGCACAGTGCTATATTAACCAGACCATCCCCTGGCATGGCACAGTGCTATATTAACCAGACCATCCCCTGGCATGGCACAGTGCTATATTAACCAGACCATCCCCTGGCATGGCACAGTGCTATATTAACCAGACCATCCCCTGGCATGGCACAGTGCTATATTAACCAGACCATCCCCTGGCATGACACAGTGCTATATTAACCAGACCATCCCCTGGCATGACACAGTGCTATATTAACCAGACCATCCCCTGGCACAGTGCTATATTAACACAGACCATCCCCTGGCATGACACAGTGCTATATTAACCAGACCATCCCCTGGCATGGCACAGTGCTATATTAACCAGACCATTAATATTGCCTGCTAACATGAATTTCTTTGTGTCACTTCTCTTGCAACAGAGTCAGGGTATATGCAGCAGTTTGGGCCGCCTGGCTCGTTGCGAACTGTGTGAAGACTATTTCTTCAAAGACAGCCAACTTCGCCAAACGGGGGATGATTTAAGAAGGTAGAAACTAGGGCCTGTAGGACCTGCCTTGATTTAACAAAAGCGCATTTGCAAAAAAAGCGCAATCGTTGCACGACTGTACCTAACCATAAACATCAATGCCTTTCTTAAAATCAATACACAGAAGTATATATTTTTAAACCTGCATATTTAGCTAAAAGAAATCCAGGTTAGCAGGCAATATTAACCAGGTGAAATTGTGTCACTTCTCTTGCGTTCATTGCACGCAGAGTCAGGGTATATGTTTGTTTGGGCCGCCTAATTTGCCAGAATTTTACTTAATTATGACATAACATTGAAGGTTGTGCAGTGTAACAGGTATATTTAGACTTATGGATGCCACCCGTTAGATAAAATACGGAACGGTTCCCGTATTTCACTGAAAGAATAAACGTCTTGTTTTCCAGATGATAGTTTCCGGATTCGACCATATTAATCACCTATGGCTCGTATTTCTGTGTGTTATTATGTTATAATTAAGTCTATGATTTGATAGAGCAGTCTAACTGAGCGGTGGTAGGCAGCAGCAGGCACTTAAGCATTCATTCAAACAGCACTTTGGGTGTTTCGCCAGCAGCTCTGCGGTTTATGACTTCAAGCCTATCAACTCCCGAGATTAGGCTGGTGTAGCCGATGTGAAATGGCCAGCTAGTTAGCGGGGTGCGCGCTAATAGCGCACGTCACTCGCTCTGAGACTTGGAGTAGTTGTTCCCCTTGCTCTGCATGGGTAACGCTGCTTCGAGAGTGGCTGTTGTCGATGTGTTCCTGGTTCGAGCCCAGGTAGCGGCGAGGAGAGGGACGGAAGCTATACTGTTACACTGGCAATAATAAAGTGCCTATAAGAATATCCAATAGTCAAAAGGTATATGATATACAAATGGTATAGAGAGAAATAGTCCTATAATAACTACAACCTAAAACTTCTACCTGGGAATATTGAAGACTTATGTTAAAAGGAACCACCAGCTTTCATATGTTCTCATGTTCTGAGCAAGGAACTTAAACATTAGCTTTCTTACATGGCACATATTGCACTTTTACTTTCTTCTCCAACACTTTGTTTTTGCATTATTTAAACCAAATTGAACATGTTTCATTATTTATTTGAGGCTAAATTGATTTTATTGATGTATTATATAGTGTTCATTCAGTATTGTTGTAATTGTCATTATTACAAATAAATAAATAAAAATCGTCCGATTAATCGGTATCGGCTTTTTTTGGTCCTCCAATAATCGGTATCGGCGTTGAAAAATCATAATCGGTCGACCTCTACACTAGGCATGTGTGTGCCTTTCCAAATGATGTTCAATCGATTGAATTGACCAAAGGTCAAAGGTGGACTCCAATCAAGTTGTAGAAACATATCACATGGTGATCAACGGAAACAGGAAGCGCCGGAGCTCCATTTACAGTTTCATAGCATTTAGTCCGAACACTTATGAAAATAAGGTGTTCCTGTCATAGATTTTTAATACATTTGCTACATTTTCAAAAAAACTTTTCGGTTTGTCATTATGGGGTATTGTGTTTAGATTGAGAGAAAAAAGTTATTTAATTTGTTTTAGAATAAGGCTGTAACATAACAAAATCTGGAAAAAGTCAAGGGGTCTGAATACTTTCCGAATGCACTATATGAACAAAAATATAATCCTAACATGCAACAATTTCAAAGATTTTACTGAGTTACAGTTCACATAAGGAAATCAGTCAATTGAAATAAATTCATAAAGGCCCTAATCTATTGATTTCACATAACTGGGAATACAACAATTATCTGGTGTGACCACCATTTGCCTCATGCAGCGCGACACATCTCCTTCGTATAGAGTTGATCAGGCTGTTGGTTGTGGCCTGTGGAATGTTGTCCCCATGGCTGTGCGAAGTTGCTGGATAATGGCAGGAAGTGGAACACTGTCATATATGTCAATGCAGAGCATCCCAAACATGCTCAATGGGTGACATGTCTGGTGAGTATAGAGCCATGGAAGATATGGGACATTTTCATATTCCATGAATTGTGTATAGATCCTTACGACATGGGGCCGGGAATTATCATGCTGAAACATGAGGTGATGGCGGAGGATAAATGGCACGACAACGGGCCTCAGGACCTCCTCACGATATCTCTGTGCGTTCAAATTGCCATCGATAAAATGCAATTGTGTTCGTTGTCCGTAGCTTATGCCTGCCCAAACTATAAACCCACCATGGGGCACTCTGTTCACAACCGCTTGCCCACACGACGCCATACACGTGGTCTGCGGTTGAGGTTGGTTTGAAGTACTGCCAAATTCTCAAAAATTACGTTGGAGAACGCTTATGGTAGAGAAATGAACATTCAATTCTATGGCAACAGCTCTGGTGGACATTCCTGCAGTCAGCATACCAACTGCATGCTCCCTCAAAACTTGAGACATCTGTGGCATTGTGTTGTGTGGCAAAACTGCCCATTTTAGAGTGCCCTTTTATTGTCCCCAGCACAAGGTGCACCTGTGTAATGATCATGCTGTTTAATCAGCTTCTTGATATGCCACACCTGTCAGGTGGATGGATTATCTTGGCCAAGGAAAAATGCTCACTAACAGGGACGTAAACATCTCCCGGGTGGCGCAGTGGTCTAGGGCACTGCATCGCAGTGCTAGCTGCGCCACCAGAGTCTCTGGGTTCGCGCCCAGGCTGGGCTGGGTTCGCGCCCAGGCTCTGTCGCAGCCGGCCGCAACCGGGAGATCCGTGGGGCGACGCACAATTGGCATAGCGTCGTCCGGGTTAGGGAGGGTTTGGCCGGTAGGGAGGGTTTGGCCGGTAGGGATATCCTTGTCTCAGTATGTAAAAAAAATAAAAAATGTAATAAAATGTATGCACTCTACTGTAAGTCGCTCTGGATAAGAGCGTCTGCTAAATGACTAAAATGTAAAATGTTAAAATGTAAACAAGTGTGTGGACAACATTTTAGAGAAATAAGCTTTTTGTGCGTATGGAAAATCTCTGGGATCTTTTATTTCAGCTCATGAAACATGGGATCAACACATTTATATTTTTGTTCAGTGTATAATATATATATTACATATAACAGAGCTATAATATATATATATATATTAATATAGGACTCCTCACAACAGCACCATAGTAGCTCATTTTGACTCAATTTATTCAGCAATAAATCCCATGGCAACGGTACATCGCTTCACTTCTTTGTGCGTTTCACTTGTTTTCAGATGATGTCATGTGAATACACAACGTTTCCTGTTCAGAATGTTTGTTAACAGGTTAGAGAATAATAACATGTCCAGGGGAAGAAGGGGATTGGCCGAGTGATAAGTCAGGGGGTGATGTCATAAATAAAGCCCCTCCCACTCTGTAAATGAAGACTCCACCCATCCTAGATTAGCTGATCATAGAGCAGGGGTCTCCAACCTTTTCTAGCATAAGAGCTAGAAATGTCTTCAGCTACTCATTTCTTTCTAGCTTTCAAATAGGCACATTCTCCTCTTTCCTGCTACTCAGAAAGTAGTGAACTGTATTTTCTGTCAATATACCTGGTCAAATAACAGTTCATTCATAAACAACTCTAAGGCTATAAAAAAAAATTTCTCTCCTAAATGATGGTTACAATTGTTCATAGAGAAACAACGACATTATGTTCTGAGTCAATGTCAATGCTTAAATCACATCAGAAGACCCACAGCGGAGGTGTCATAATGGATGTTCTGAGTCCATGTCAATGCCTAAATCACACAAGGCCATTTTATGGGCGTCTGGAAGAAAAATAACAAATTTAGACTTTTGGGGTGTAATTCCCCTTTAATTGTGCATCTGGCCCTTTAATTGTGAATCTGGGGAGTGAGGAATGTGCTGATCTAGTGATGGTTCTGGACTGCTGCTCAGTTCATGGCAGAGTTAACAAATAACAGATGCAAATTACGTACTTACTCATGATATGCTTCTGCCAGGTAAGCCTACTTTGCAGTTAACATTTAATTGAGAAGGTTTTGGCGAAAGTATTTCTGTAAAACCACAAGACGGTTATCATATCAACTGGCTACACACTGAGTGACAGAAAAACATGCACACCACACAGAGGCAATATTGCTGCAAACTAATTGGCAGATATTGCTATAGGTTTGGCTTTTGAAGCCAATAGTCGCTAACCAGGGGTGGGATAATGTCAACGTTGTGTTGTTTAGATAGTAGTTGGGAGCTTACTGTGTCTGATACTGACAATTGCATGTACTTTCAGAATTGTTTGGCGAGCTACTCATAGGTGATCTGGTAGCTACTCATAGGTGGGCTGGTAGCTACTGGTAGATGGACCTGTTGGAGACCCCTATCATAGAGCATCAAAAGATAGATCAGCTGATCATAGAGCATCATAAGGTAGATCAGCTGATCATAGAGCATCATAAGGTAGATCAGCTGATCATAGAGCATTATAAGGTAGATCAGCTGATCATAGAGCACTATAAGGTAGATCAGCTGATCATAGAGCACTATAAGGTAGATCAGCTGTTCTCAGCTCCATACCTGGAGGTCAGCAGCACGACTAGTTGTCATCTTTCCTCTGTAATCAGAACTCTGGCCAAACAGTGACATTCATCAAATCGTTCAATTACCTACCATGGAGAGAAGACAACCAGCAGAGCTGTGGACCTCCTATCAATGTATTTACATAAACAACACCCACTGGTTCTACATAGCAGGCTGATCAGAGGGGCTGGGCTAGTGTGTGTCTATTCTGGTTCTACATAGCAGGCTGATCAGAGGGGCTGGGCTAGTGTGTGTCTATTCTGGTTCTACATAGCAGGCTGATCAGAGGGGCTGGGCTAGTGTGTGTCTATTCTGGTTCTACATAGCAGGCTGATCAGAGGGGCTGGGCTAGTGTGTGTCTATTCTGGTTCTACATAGCAGGCTGATCAGAGGGGCTGGGCTAGTGTGTGTCTATTCTGGTTCTACATAGCAGGCTGATCAGAGGGGCTGGGCTAGTGTGTGTCTATTCTGGTTCTACATAGCAGGCTGATCAGAGGGGCTAGTGTGTGTTTGTCTGTGTGTGTCTTCAGGTCTCTCTCTCTTTGCTAACGTACTCTTAGCTCCAATCTCATCTTTTTTTACTTTAAACACAATCTTCTCCCAACTGTAACAGTTACCTTTATAAAGAACATGTTGTAGTGACATCACAGCCTCTGGGCTAAACTGTAACTATGTCAATAAATACAGTTATGGAGGGGGGAGAGACAGAGGAAGAGGGAAAGATGTCTGATATTCTGAGGGGAGTGAGTCCTGCCTCACCCCTTTAAGGGGGAGTGTCCTTGTGGTGGGCCAGCCAATCCCAGAAACATGATGAACGGTTTCCACCAATCAGCTTGGCGACGGCTCCAGCCAACCACAGTGTGGCCTGGTGAGGGTGTTATCCAAATCAGAGCAGCATGGTGACAGGCTTCTCCAGGAACTTCCTGAACTCTGCGAGCCACTGAGCTCCGACTGCTCCGTCCACCACGCGATGGTCACAACTTAACGTCACCGACATCACGCTGGCCACGTCAAACCTACACACACACACACACACACACACACAGTAAATAACAGAACAGTGTATGATCAAACTTAAGTTTTAAAGGCCCTGTACAGTCAATTCATGGGTTGCACCTATGTCACGTCATGCCATTGTTACACAGTGGGGCAAAAACGTATTTAGTCAGCCACCAATTGTGCAAGTTCTCCCACTTAAAAAGATGAGAGAGGCCTGTAATTTTCATCATAGGTACACTTCAACTATGACAGACAAAATGAGAAGAAAAAAATCCAGAAAATCACATTGTAGGATTTCTTATGAATTTATTTGCAAATTATGGTGGAAAATAAGTATTTGGTCAATAACAAAAGTTTATCTCAATACTTTGTTATACAGTGATCCCTCGCCACTTCGCGGTTCACTTATCGCGGATTCGCTATTTCGCGGATTTTCATAATGCATTTTTTATTTTTTTTTGGTGCATTGTGCTCTGCATTCTGATTCGCTAAAAACTCACTCCCGCTTCTTGTATCAAAACATGCTACGAATTGTGCTATCATTTTGTCGTCTCGTGCAGTTATGTGTACGTACATAAAACAGCTTGGCAAATTTACATTAAGTTGGCCAAATTATCTTGTAATTTCGAACATCTCCTAAACCCATAATGTCGACGAAACGGCCTACACGTGAGTCACTGTATTTGTATACATGTAATAGTTGCTAATTGTAAAAAAAAAAAAAAGTTTTCTATTTCGCGGATTTCACTTATCGCGGGTCATTTTCGGAACGTAACCCCCGCGATAAACGAGGGATTACTGTATACCTTTGTTGGCAATGACAGAGGTCAAATGTTTTCTGTAAGTTTCACAAGGTTTTCACACACTGTTGCTGGTATTTTGGCCCATTCCTCCATGCAGATCTCCTCTAGAGCAGTGATGTTTTTGGGGCTGTTGCTGGGCAACACAGACTTTCAACTCCCTCCAAAAGATTTTCTATGGGGTTGAGATCTGGAGACTGGCTAGGCCACTCCAGGACCTTGAAATGCTTCTTACGAAGCCACTCCTTCGTTGCCCGGGCGGTGTGTTTGGGATCATTGTCTTGCTGAAAGACCCAGCCACGTTTCATCTTCAATGCCCTTGCTGATGGAAGGAGGTTTTCACTCAAAATCTCACGATACATGGCCCCATTCATTCTTTCCTTTACACGGATCAGTCGTCCTGGTCCCTTTGCAGAAAAACAGCCCCAAAGCATGATGTTTCCACCCCCATGCTTCACAGTAGGTATGGTGTTCTTTGGATGCAACTCAGCATTCTTTGTCCTCCAAACACGACGAGTTGAGTTTTTACCAAAAAGTTCTATTTTGGTTTCATCTGACCATATGACATTCTCCCAATCTTCTTCTGGATCATCCAAATGCTTTCTAGCAAACTTCAGACGGGCCTGGACATGTACTGGCTTAAGCAGGGGGACACGTCTGGCACTGCAGGATTTGAGTCCCTGGCGGCGTAGTGTGTTACTGATGGTAGGCTTTGTTACTTTGGTCCCAGCTCTCTGCAGGTCATTCACTAGGTCCCCCCGTGTGGTTCTGGGATTTTTGCTCACCGTTCTTGTGATCATTTTGACCCCACGGGGTGAGATCTTGCGTGGAGCCCCAGATCGAGGGAGATTATCAGTGGTCTTGTATGTCTTCCATTTCCTAATAATTGCTCCCACAGTTGATTTCTTCAAACCAAGCTGCTTACCTATTGCAGATTCAGTCTTCCCAGCCTGGTGCAGGTCTACAATTTTGTTTCTGGTGTCCTTTGACAGCTCTTTGGTCTTGGCCATAGTGGAGTTTGGAGTGTGACTGTTTGCGGTTGTGGACAGGTGTCTTTTGTACTGATAACAAGTTCAAACAGGTGCCATTAATACAGGTAACGAGTGGAGGACAGAGGAGCCTCTTAAAGAAGAAGTTACAGGTCTGTGAGAGCCAGAAATCTTGCTTGTTTGTAGGTGACCAAATACTTATTTTCCACCATAATTTGCAAATAAATAAATTAAAAATCCTACAATGTGATTTTCCGGATTTTTTTTTCTAATTTTGTCCGTCATAGTTGAAGTGTACCTATGATGAAAATTACAGGCCTCTCTCATCTTTTTAAGTGGGAGAACTTGCACAATTGGTGGCTGACTAAATACGTTTGTGCCCCACTGTAGCTGTTCTACAGACGCCGCAGGGGCAGCCATATTGGTGCCTGAAAGTCAAGTGGTGCCCAGTCATTCTGGACGGAGGCTAATGACGGTTTCCATCAAATTACACCAGTGTGATTTGGAAATACGAAGTAGGCAAATATTTAGTAGGAACAACTTTGCCTTCATCATGTTGTCACATTTCCTTTAAACGGGTGGCAATGTTGTCATTTTCATCAGCATCAATTGACAATGCATCAACGCTTAGTCGGGCGTCCAACGATATTGTGACGAAACGTGCAACCTATTAATATCGCAATGACATCACATGTATCACATTCAATCATGTCAACGGTGACGTCACGATATCACATTCAGTCACGTCAACGTCACGACATCACATTCAGTCACGTCAACGTCACGATATCACATTCAATCATGTCAACGATGACATCACATTCAATCATGTCAACAATGACATCACATTCAATCATGTCAACGATGACATTTGGTAACATAGGATGTGTTAGGACATGTTAGGGTTAGGATGGTTAGGACAGGTTAGAATTAGGATGGTTAGGACAGGTTAGAATTAGGATGGGTTAGGACAGGTTAGAATTAGGATGGGTTAGGACAGGTTATAATTAGGGTGGGTTAGGGCAGGTTGGAATTAGGATGGTTAGGACAGGTTAGGGCAAGATGGGTTAGGACAGGTTAGGGATAAGATGGGTTAGGACACGTTAGAATTAGGGAGGGTTAGGACAGGTTAGAATTAGGAAGGGTTAGGACAGGTTAGAGTTAGGGAGGGTTAGGACAGGTTAGAATTAGGATGGTTAGGACAGGTTAGAATTAGGATGGTTAGGACAGGTTAGGGTTAAGATGGGTTAGGACAGGTTAGGGTTAAGATGGGTTAGAATTAGGAAGGGTCAGGACATGTTAGAATTAGGATGGTCAGGACAGGTTAGAATTAGGATGGGTTAGGACAGGTTAGAATTAGGATGACTAGGACAGGTTATAATTAGGATGGTTAGGACAGGTTAGGGTTAAGATGGGTTAGGACAGGTTAGGGTTAAGATGGGTTAGAATTAGGAAGGGTTAGGACAGGTTAGAATTAGGATGGTTAGGACAGGTTGGAATTAGGATGGGTTAGGACAGGTTGGAATTAGGATGGGTTAGGACAGGTTGGAATTAGGATGGGTTAGGACAGGTTAGAATTAGGATGGGTTAGGACAGGTTGGAATTAGGAAGGGTTAGGACAGGTTAGAATTAGGGTGGTTGGGACAGGTTAGAATTAGGATGGCTAGGATAGGTTAGAATTAGGATGGTTAGGACAGGTTAGGGTTAAGATGGGTTAGGACAGGTTAGGGTTAAGATGGGTTAGAATTAGGAAGGGTTAGGACAGGTTGTAATTAGGATGGGTTAGGACAGGTTAGAATTGGGATGGGTTAGGACAGGTTGGGGTTAAGATGGGTTAGGACAGGTTAGGGTTAAGATGGGTTAGGACAGGTTAGGGTTAAGATGGGTTAGAATTAGGAAGGGTTAGGACAGGTTGTAATTAGGATGGGTTAGGACAGGTTAGAATTGGGATGGGTTAGGACAGGTTGGGGTTAAGATAGGTTAGGACAGGTTAGAATTGGGATGGGTTAGGACAGGTTAGGGTTAAGATGGGTTAGGATTTGTATTCATTGTGGATCCCCATTAGCCAAGGCAGCAACTACTCTTCCTGGGGTCTGGCAAAATTAAGGCAGTTATACAATTTTCAAAAAAATACAATACATTCATTACAAAATTCACAACACACTAAGTGTGTGCCCTCAGGCCCATACTCCATATCTACAACGCAAAACCCATGTGTACGTGTATGTGTGTGTATAGTGCGTATGTTATCATGTGTGTGAATGCATGTGTCTTTGCCTGTGTGTGTGTCTTAACAGTCCTCGCTGTTCCATAAGGTGTATTTTTATCTGTTTTTTAAATCTGATTCTGCATCAGTCACCTGATGTGGAATAGAGTTCCATGTAGTCACAGCTCTATGTAGTACTGTGCACCTCTCATAGTCTGTTCTGGACTTGGGGACTGTGAAGAGACCTCTGGTGGCATGTCTTGTGGGGTATGTATGGGTGTCCGAACTGCGTGCCAGTAATTTAAAAACAGACAGCTCGGTACCTTCAGCTTATCAAAACCTCTTACAAAAACAAATAATGAGGAAGTCAATCTCTCCTCCACTTTCAGCCATGACAGTTTGACATGCATATTATTAATGTTAGCTCTCCGTGTACATCCAAGGGTCAGCCGTGCTGCCCTGTTCTGAGCCAACTGCAATTTTCCCAAGTCCCTCTTTGTGGCACCTGACCACACGACTGAACTGATATCCGTTTGAGACAAAACTAGGGCCTGTAGGACCTGCCTTGTTGATAGTGTTGTTAAGAAGGTAGAAACTAGGGCCTGTAGGACCTGCCTTGTTGATAGTGTTGTTAAGAAGGTAGAAACTAGGGCCTGTAGGACCTGCCTTGTTGATAGTGTTGTTAAGAAGGTAGAAACTAGGGCCTGTAGGACCTGCCTTGTTGATAGTGTTGTTAAGAAGGTAGAAACTAGGGCCAGTAGGACCTGCCTTGTTGATAGTGTTGTTAAGAAGGTAGAAACTAGGGCCTGTAGGACCTGCCTTGTTGATAGTGTTGTTAAGAAGGTAGAAACTAGGGCCTGTAGGACCTGCCTTGTTGATAGTGTTGTTAAGAAGGTAGAAACTAGGGCCTGTAGGACCTGCCTTGTTGATAGTGTTGTTAAGAAGGTAGAAACTAGGGCCTGTAGGACCTGCCTTGTTGATAGTGCTGTTAAGAAGGTAGAAACTAGGGCCTGTAGGACCTGCCTTGTTGATAGTGTTGTTAAGAAGGTAGAAACTAGGGCCTGTAGGACCTGCCTTGTTGATAGTGTTGTTAAGAAGGTAGAAACTAGGGCCTGTAGGACCTGCCTTGTTGATAGTGTTGTTAAGAAGGTAGAAACTAGGGCCAGTAGGACCTGCCTTGTTGACAGTGTTGTTAAGAAGGTAGAAACTAGGGCCTGTAGGACCTGCCTTGTTAATAGTGTTGTTAAGAAGGTAGAAACTAGGGCCTGTAGGACCTGCCTTGTTAATAGTGTTGTTAAGAAGGGTAGAAACTAGGGTCTGTAGGACCTGCCTTGTTGATAGTGTTGTTAAGAAGGTAGAAACTAGGGCCTGTAGGACCTGCCTTGTTGATAGTGTTGTTAAGAAGGTAGAAACTAGGGCCTGTAGGACCTGCCTTGTTGATAGTGTTGTTAAGAAGGTAGCAGGGAGACGGGTGAGGGCGGGCCTGTAGGACCTGCCGGGTTGTTGGGGACCCGCGGAGTGTTGTTAAGAAGGTAGAAACTAGGGCCTGTAGGACCTGCCTTGTTGATAGTGTTGTTAAGAAGGTAGAAACTAGGGCCTGTAGGACCTGCCTTGTTGATAGTGTTGTTAAGAAGGTAGAAACTAGGCCCTGTAGGACCTGCCTTGTTGACAGTGTTGTTAAGAAGGTAGAAACTAGGGCCTGTAGGACCTGCCTTGTTGATAGTGTTGTTAAGAAGGCAGAGCATCGCTTTATTATGGACAGACTTCTCCCCATCTTAGCTACTGTTGCATCAATATGTTTTGACCATGACAGTTTACAATCTAGTGTTACTCCAAGCAGTTTAGTCACCTCAACTTGCTCAATTTCCACATTATTCATTACGAGATGTAGTTGAGGTTTAGTGAATGATTGGTCCCAAATACAATGCTTTTAGTTTTATAAATATTTAGAACTATCTTATTCCACACAACTGCAGCTCTTAGATAAGTGTCGGAGTCGTTTCAGTCGCTGTACTACAGTGCCTTGCAAAAGTATTCACCACCCGTGGCGTTTTTCCTATTTTGTTGCATTACAACTTGTAATTTAAATGTATTTTTATTTGGATATCATGAAATGGACATACACAAAATAGTCTAAATTGGTGAAGTGAAATTATAAAAAAAAATAACTTGTTTAAAAAAATGGAACGGAAAAGTGGTGTGAATATGTATTCACCCCCTTTGCTATGAAGCCCCTAAATAAGATCTGGTGCAACCAATTACCTTCAGAAGTCACATAATTAGTTAAATATAGTCAATCTGTGTGGAATCTAAGTGTCACATGATCTCAGTATATATACACCTGTTCTGAAAGGCCCCAGAGTCTGCAACACCACATCCGCATACATAGACCCTTCTGGGTTTACTCAAAGACAGTGGCATGTCATTAGTAAAAATTGAAAAAGCAAGGGGCCTAGACAGCTACTCATTATATTTGAGAGGCTTCCATTAAAGAAAATCATCTGTGTTCTGTTAGACAAGTAAATATTTATCCACATTATAGCAGGGGGTGTAAAGCCATAACACATTATAGCAGGGGGTGTAAAGCCATAACACATTATAGCAGGGGGTGTAAAGACATAACACATTATAGCAGGGGGTGTAAAGCCATAACACATTATAGCAGGGGGTGTAAAGCCATAACACATTATAGCAGGGGGTGTAAAGCCATAACACATTATAGCAGGGGGTGTAAAGCCATAACACATTATAGCAGGGGGTGTAAAGCCATAACACATTATAGCAGGGGGTGTAAAGCCATAACACATTATAGCAGGGGGTGTAAAGCCATAACACATTATAGCAGGGGGTGTAAAGCCATAACACATTATAGCAGGGGGTGTAAAGCCATAACACATTATAGCAGGGGGTGTAAAGCCATAACACATTATAGCAGGGGGTGTAAAGCCATAACACATTATAGCAGGGGGTGTAAAGCCATAACACATTATAGCAGGGGGTGTAAAGCCATAACACATTATAGCAGGGGGTGTAAAGCCATAACACATTATAGCAGGGGGTGTAAAGCCATAACACATTATAGCAGGGGGTGTAAAGCCATAACACATTATAGCAGGGGGTGTAAAGCCATAACACATTATAGCAGGGGGTGTAAAGCCATAACACATTATAGCAGGGGGTGTAAAGCCATAACACATTATAGCAGGGGGTGTAAAGCCATAACACATTATAGCAGGGGGTGTAAAGACATAACACATTATAGCAGGGGGTGTAAAGACATAACACATTATAGCAGGGGGTGTAAAGACATAACACATTATAGCAGGGGGTGTAAAGACATAACACATTATAGCAGGGGGTGTAAAGCCATAACACATTATAGCAGGGGGTGTAAAGACATAACACATTATAGCAGGGGGTGTAAAGCCATAACACATTATAGCAGGGGGTGTAAAGACATAACACATTATAGCAGGGGGTGTAAAGACATAACACATTATAGCAGGGGGTGTAAAGACATAACACATTATAGCAGGGGGTGTAAAGCCATAACACATTATAGCAGGGGGTGTAAAGCCATAACACATTATAGCAGGGGGTGTAAAGACATAACACATTATAGCAGGGGGTGTAAAGCCATAACACATTATAGCAGGGGGTGTAAAGCCATAACACATTATAGCAGGGGGTGTAAAGCCATAACACATTATAGCAGGGGGTGTAAAGACATAACACATTATAGCAGGGGGTGTAAAGCCATAACACATTATAGCAGGGGGTGTAAAGACATAACACATTATAGCAGGGGGTGTAAAGACATAACACATTATAGCAGGGGGTGTAAAGCCATAACACATTATAGCAGGGGGTGTAAAGACATAACACATTATAGCAGGGGGTGTAAAGACATAACACATTATAGCAGGGGGTGTAAAGACATAACACATTATAGCAGGGGGTGTAAAGCCATAACACATTATAGCAGGGGGTGTAAAGACATAACACATTATAGCAGGGGGTGTAAAGCCATAACACATTATAGCAGGGGGTGTAAAGACAGCCCCCACTGAAGTCTAACAAGACAGCCCCCACAATTATTTAATCATCAAGTCTCTCAGCCAATCATCAGTCATTTGTGTAAGTGCTGTGCTTGTTGAGTGTCCTTCCCTGTATGCGTGCTGAAAGTCTGTTGTCAATTTGTTTACAGTAAAATAGCATTGTATCTGGTCAAACACAATTTTCCCCAGAAGTTTACTAAGGGTTGGTATCAGGCTGATTGGTCGGCTGTTTGAGCCAGTAAAGGGGGCTTCACTATTCTTGGGTAGCGGAATGACTTTAGCTTAAGATGGGTTAGGACGTTATGGTTGGGATGGGTGTCCCTGGGGAAGAAAAGTTTGAAGACCCCTGGTAGTGTATTTACCCTTTTTAATTATCAGCTGGCAGCAGTCTCTTCTCTGAGCATAGTCTAGTATAGTGTAGCTATAGTAGTAGTAGTAGTATAGTGGTAGTGTAGTTACCCTTTCTCATTGTCTGCGGGCAGCAGTCTCTTCTCTGAGCATAGTCTAGTATAGTGTAGCTATAGTAGTAGTAGTAGTAGTAGTAGTATAGTGGTAGTGTAGTTACCCTTTCTCATTGTCTGCGGGCAGCAGTCTCTTCTCTGAGCCCCCTACTGCCAGTATACAGGCCTGGGGAGGGTTGATGATCGCTGAGAAGTTCTTGACGCCAAACATTCCCAGGTTAGAGATGGTAAACGTGCCTCCCTGAAACACACAGTTTCAGAGGATTCAGATCCTGGAACCTGTGGGACCAACTAATGTTGCAGAAGTGTTTAACACATTTGTTTTTAGTGTGTAGTTGGTATTTACCTGGAACTCATGCGGCTGCAGTTTCCCGTCGCGGGCCTTGGCAGCCAGGGCTGAGACATCAGAGCTGATAGCAGCCAGTCCTTTGGTGTGGGCGTTGAACACGATGGGCGTTATCAGGCCATTGGGTGTACTCACCGCCACACTCACGTCCACCACATGGTTCCTACACACACACACACACACACATTAAAACTTGACCTATTGAAAATGTGTTTTTGGGTGGTGTGTTATTGGTTACTGTATGTTTGTACAATGCCTTCAGAAAAGTATCCACACCCCTTGAATTTTGCCACATTTTATTGTGTTACAACCCAAATTTAAAATTGATTCAATTTAGATTTTGTGTCATTGGAATTATGTTTGTAGAACATTTTTCGAAATGTATAAAAAAAAATGTAAAGCTGAAATGTATTGAGTCAATAAGCATTCAACCCCTGTGTTATGGCCAGACTAAATAACTGCAGGAGTAAACATGTACTTAACAAATCACATACGTTGCATGGACTCATTCTGTGTTCAATAATTGTGGTTAACGTGACTTCTGAATAACCACCCCATCTCTGAACCACACACATACAGAGCATTTGGAAAGTATTCAGACCACTTGACTTTTTCCACATTTTGTTACATTACAGCCTTATTCTAAAATGGATAAAAAAATATAATAATTTAAACTCATCAATCTACACACAATACCCCAATAACGACAAAGCAAAAACAGGTTTTTAGAAAATGTATATATACAGTGGGGAGAACAAGTATTTGACACACTGCCGATTGTGCAGGTTTTCCTACTTACAAAGCATGTAGAGGTCTGTAATTTTTATCATAGGTACACTTCAACTGTGAGAGACGGAATCTAAAACAAAAATCCAGAAAATCCCATTGTATGATTTTTAAGTAATTAATGTGCATTTTATTGCATGACATAAGTATTTGATCACCTACCAACCAGTAAGAATTCCGGCTCTCAGAGACCTGTTAGTTTTTCTTTAAGAAGCCCTCCTGTTCTCCACTCATTACCTGTATATCTCTGTACTTTCCTCCATTCATCTTTGCCTCGATCCTGACTAGTCTCCCAGTCCCTGCCGCTGAAAAACATCCCAACAGCACGATGCTGCCACCACCATGCTTCACCGTAGGGAAGGTGCCAGGTTTCCTCCAGACGTGATGCTGGGCATTCAGGCCAAAGTTCCATCTTGGTTTCATCAGACCAGAGAACCTTGTTTCTCGTGGTCAGAGTATATAGGTGCCGTTTGGCAAACTCCAAGAGGGCTGTCATGTGCCTTTTACTGAGGAGAGGCTTCCGTCTGGCCACTCTACCATAAAGGCCTGATTGGTGGAGTGCTGCAGAGATGGTTGTCCTTCAGGAAGGTTCTGCCATCGCCACAGAGGAACTCTGGAGCTCTGTCAGAGTGACCATCGGGTTCTTGGTCACCTCCCTGACCAAGGCCCTTCTCCCGCGATTGCTCAGTTTGGCCGGGCTACCAGCTCTAGGAAGAGTCTTGGTGATTCCAAACTTCTTCCATTTAAGAAAGATGGGGGCCACTGTGTTCTTGGGGACCTTCAATGCTGCAGAAATGTTTTCGTACCCTTCCCCAGATCTGTGCCTCGACACAATCCTGTCAGTAAGGACAATTCCTTCGATCTCATGGCTTGGTTTTTGCTCTGACATGCACTGTCAGCTGTGGGACCTTATATAGACAGGTGTTTGCTTTTCCAAATCATGTCCAATCAATTGAATTTACCACAGGTGGACTCCTATCCAGTTGGAGAAACATCTCAAGAATGATCAATGGGAACAGAATGCATCTGAGCTCAATTTCAAGTCTCATAGCAAAGGGTCTGAATACTTATGTAAATAAGGTATGTTTTTTGGTTTTTAATACATTTGCAAACATTTCTAAAAACCTGTTTTTGCTTTGTCATAATGGGGTATTGTGATGTCATAATGCTGAGGATGTAAAAAAAACAAAAAAAAACATAATAAGGCTGTAATGTACCAAAATGTGGAAAAAGTCAAGGCGTCTGAATACTTTCCTAAAGCACTGTACAATGATCTGTAAGGTCCCTCAGTTGAGCAGTGAATTTCTAAACACAGATTCAACCACAAAGACCAGGGAGGTTTTCCAATGCCTCACAAAAAAGGGCATCTATTGGTAGATGTGTAAACATTTTAAAAGAAGACACTGAATATCAATTTGAGTATGGTGAATTTATTAATTACACTTTGGATGGTATATCAATACACCCAATACACCCATGTCCCATTGTGGTCTAGCAACTCCTTGGCAGGCCGGGCGTAATGCACGCTGACACGGTCACCAGGTGTACGATGTTTCCTCAGACACATTGGTGCGGCTGGCTTCCGGGTTAAGCGGGCATTGTGTCAAGAAGCAGTGCGGCTTGGCTGGGTTGTGTTTTCGGAGGACGCACGGATCTCAACCGTCACCTCTCCCGAGTCCGCACCGGCAGCGATGGGACAAGACCAATTGGATACCACGAAATTGGGGAGAAAAAGTTTTTATTTATTTTTTGAAATACCATAAAGGAACCCGCTCAGGGACCTCACCAATGGTGACTTTAAAACAGTTACAGAGTTTAATGGCTGTTAAAACATTGTAGTTACTCCACAATACTAACCTAAATGACAGAGTGAAAAGAAGGAAGCCTGTACAGAACAAGGCACTTAAGTAATAGTGCAAAACCTTTTTGTCCGGAATATAAAGCCTTATGTTTGAGGAAAATCTAACACATCACGGAGTACCACTCTTCATATTTTCAAGCATAGTGGTGGCTGCATCATGGGTATGCTTGTCATCGTTAAGGACTGGGGAGTTATCAGGATAAAAAATAAATGGAATGGAGCACAGACAACATCCTAGAGGAAAACCTGGTTGTCTGCTTTCCACCAGACACTGGGAGATGAATTCACCTTTCAGCAGGACACCCTAAAACACAAGGCCAAATCTACACTGTAGTTGCTTATCAAAGAAGACAATGAATGTTCCTGAGTGGCCTAGTTACAGTTGACTAATATCAGATTGAAAATCTATGGCAAGATTTGAAAATGGTTGTCTAGCAAAAATCAACAACGAACTTGACAGAGCTTGAAGAATTTTTTAAAGAATAAATGGCCAAATGTTATACAATCTAGAAAGACTCACAGCTGTAATCGCCTCCAAAGGTGCTTCTACAAAGTATTGTCTCAGGGGTGTGAATACTTATGTAAATGAGATGTCTGTAGTTCATTTTCAATACATTTACAAAAATGTCTAAAAACTTGTTTTCACTTTGTCATTATGGGGTATTGTGTTTAGATGAGTGAGAGAAAAATCAAACAACAAAATGTGAAAAAAGTCAAGGGCTGGGAATACTCAATTTGGCATGAGGGTCTGTATCGTATAGCGGCAGCAGCGTAGCCTAGTGGTTAGAGCGTTGGACTAGTAACCGAAAGGTTGCAAGTTCGAATCTCCGAGCTGATAAGGTACAAATCTGTCGCTCTGCCCCTTCCTAGGCCGTCATTGAAAATAAGAATTTGTTCTTAAACCTCTTGAGAATACAGGGGGTGCTATTTTCGCATTAGCATAATTTGCTCTACAGATTAAACTGCCTCTTATTCAATTATTGCTCTTACTATATGCATATAAATAATACCATTGGAAAGAAAACAATCCCTAGTTTCTAAAACCGTTTCAATTTTGTCTCTGAGTGATACAGAAGTCATTCCACAGCACTTTCCATGACCAAGAACATAAAATCAAGATGTGTTATGCTGGCTTCAAAGCTCTGCCTATATATGGTCGTGCC
The DNA here is from genome assembly GCF_045679555.1 of Salvelinus alpinus. Taxonomy (NCBI): domain Eukaryota; kingdom Metazoa; phylum Chordata; class Actinopteri; order Salmoniformes; family Salmonidae; genus Salvelinus; species Salvelinus alpinus. Next base: position 48,111,406 of record NC_092109.1, read on the forward strand.
CCCTATGACCAGAAACACACTTCATTCGCCTTCCTCTGGTTGTCAAGAGGACGTCAGACTGACGTGAAATAGGACCCATTTCTTTGGCGTGACCGACAACTTCCGGTTTACTGAATCGCTCGAATTTGAGCTGCGATTGTGTACTGTTTTGCTGGCGTTATGTATGAAAACTATCTCCGTGTCGAATTTTGTTTGATACATGTGACCATATCATCGTAATGTATGTTTTTTCAATATAGTTTAATCAGATTATTTGAATTTTTCCGGGAGTTTTGCGGTGTTCCGTTGTCGGATTGTATTTACGTTTGAGAAATCCGTGCCACTCGACCGGTACCTGTGCTAAATGGAGTGGGCAAGGAACAATTCTGAACGGAACCAACGACTCATCTTGACAAAGGACACTTTGATCAACATTCTGATGAAAGATCAGCCATAGTAAGACCCAATTTACGATGTTATATCATATCTGTTGTGCATGTGAACTGGCCGTGGGCGCCTAGCCGAATCTGCCTGGTAAAAATATCGTGTCCTTTGCTAACGTGGTTAGCTAATAGATTTACATATTGTGTCTTCCCTGTAAAACATTTTAAAAATCTGAAATGGTGGCTTTATTCACAAGACCTGTATCTTTCATCTGGTGTCTTAGACTTGTGATTTAATGATATTTAGATGCTACAAGTTACTTGTGACGCTATGCTAGCTATGCTACTCAGTGGGGTGGAGGGTGGGGGGTGCTACCGGATCAGGGTTGGTGACTCGTGAGAAGTTTAACTGACTTGCCTAGTTAAATAAAGATAAAATAAAAATAAAAAGTATGGTGTGTGTGGCATGCTTACAATGTACAACATAAAACACCAAATAATGCATGAGAGCAGAATTAGCCCGATACCCACTAATTATCAAAATCCAGAAAATAGCTGTTAAATTCTACAACCACCTAAAAGAAAGCGATTCCCAAACCTTCCCTCCGATTACACAGATCCACAAAGAATTAGAAAACTAAGCCAATAATGATAAACTCCCATATCGACTGGGTGAAATACCACAGCAGCAAGATTTGTGACCTGTTGCCACAAGAAAAGAGCAACCAGTGAAGAACAAAACACCAGAGTAAATGCATATATGTTTCCATTGCCAATAAAGCCCTTGAGAGAGAGACACAGGGAGACAGAGAGAGACATACACAGGGAGACAGACAAGGGGAGACAGACAAGGGGAGACAGACAAGGGGAGACAGACAAGGGGAGACAGACAGAAAGAGGTAGAGTATGTACTTACTGTCGGATGACAGAGTCGAGCCACTGGGAGTTGGCTTCCGGGACCTTGAGGCAGGCCAGAGAGCTGGCTTTAATGATGAAATCATTCACACTCAGCTTGATGTTCTGGGCCTTTACCTCCTTGGAAGGAGAGTACAGTAGAGTATTACTTTATTAATCCCAATTTGGGAAATTGTTTTATTTGACACTGGAAATAAATTGGTCTCGCTGTAATCAATGAAAGCAGCTACATTCCTGGCGTTGCATTTCCCCCCAGCTTTAAGATAAAAACAAATACACTGGGTTTTATTGTCTGCTGCCGATGCTTGGCTCAGAGCTGTAGAAAGCTGGATAGAAACCTATGGTCATTGGTGGAAACATGAAATCAGCTGATACAAATGGACCAATAGATTATTTGGGAGGTTGGTGGACAGTAACATATGAAATCAGATTATACTGTATAATAGGCCAATTTGTCTTAATGCTTTTTGTTCTATGTTGCTCTGTCTGTATGCTATGTCTTGCTTGTCCTATGTTGCTCTGCGTGTGCTCACTGCTCAATAATTGTGTATATTGTAATTGTTTTTAATAACCTGCCCAGGGACTGCGGTTGAAAATTAGCCGGCTGGCTAAAACCGGCACTTTTACTGAAACGTTGATTAATGTGCACTGTCCCTGTAAAAATAAATCAACAACTCAATAGAGATTATTTTGGAGGTTGTTATGAACTTGTCAGTTGTTGTGAATTAATTTATTAAATATGCTTCAAAAGGACTCAGTTAAATGAGAAGTTGTTAGGCTTGCCCCTTGTCAGCGATAGCTCTTTTCTTTGGTTATTTGTCATGACTGTGGGTGCTTGTATTTACACATACTTCAGTCCTTTCAAATTTCCTGATGAAGAACTGTGGATCGATTTTGTATCCACCTGAGCACCAATGTATCTCCAAGTAGCATGTTGTTTTTAAATGTGTGTATGCTTCTCCCCTCTGAGAGAACAACAGGAAAACACCTGCATTGCTTGCTGTTTGGGGTTTTAGGCTGGGTTTCTGTACAGCACTTCGAGATATTAGCTGATGTACGAAGGGCTATATAAAATAAACTTGATTTGATTTGAAACAACGGCTGATTCAAAGGGGGTGTGGCGGATTTCAAAACGCTTCTGTGATAGGGAGCCCGTCAGACACACACAAGTATCCTTAGCCTCCTTCTCCTTAGCCTCCTTTCGACTATTGATTATTAATTCATTAACACTCTCCTACATAAGACCACCATTCACCAGTTTCCGGGTCACGGAGGAGTTGGAGAGGACAGACTTTTCCCAGAATCTCACGTCTCTCAGAGGCATGCTAAGAAACTCATCAAGGTGCTGGGGGTCAAGCTGACAGGTAATTTATGTTGATAGAGCCCTCACAAAACCCCCACAAGGTACAGATGGACCCAGGCAACCTCTCTACTAAGGAGTTGGAGTCCTGTCTATTCACAGAGTAAGGGTTAGACAGAGGCAGACTCACAGCGTTGAGCTCCATGCGTAGTTCTAGGACTTGGTCCATGTTGACGTCAACAGACAGGTAGTAGTGGGGAATGGTCTGTTTAGACTGCATCAACCTCTGGGCTATCACCTAGGTAACAACAAGAACAATATCACCTGGACACACAGAACAATGTTTAACATAATGGTGAAGATATCTCTCAGATATGTAGTTAACTGGTGTGTGTACGTGTGTTAACCGGTGTGTGTACGTGTGTTAACCGGTGTGTGTACGTGTGTTAACCGGTGGGTGTACGTGTGTTAACCGGTGGGTGTACGTGTGTTAACCTGTGTGTGTACGTGTGTTAACCGGTGTGTGTACGTGTGTTAACTGGTGTGTGTACGTGTGTTAACTGGTGTGTGTACGTGTGTTAACTGGTGTGTGTACGTGTGTTAGTGCTGAGAGATTGGTGCGTTTTGAGGTCGGTTCAGTTTCGATAATCACAGTTAATCACAATTATTTTAAAACATTAAATGTATTATGAAATAATGACAAAAATATTTGAGTATTTGAAGGAAAATTCCAAAGCCAATCTTTCAGTTGTGTATATTACTTCGTTTTTATTTGATTACTTTATTATATTTAATTCCTTAAAGTCATCATCTCATCAGAGGCAGTATCAGCCTGACAAACATCTAACAGTATCTCTGTGCTACCATACCGTACAGTCTTTAGTCCTCCTATTCACCATACCGTGTAGTCTTTAGTCCTCCTATTCACCATACCGTACAGTCTTTAGTCCTCCTATTCACCATACCGTACAGTCTTTAGTCCTCCTATTCACCATACCGTACAGTCTTTAGTCCTCCTATTCACCATACCGTACAGTCTTTAGTCCTCCTATTCACCATACCGTGTAGTCTTTAGTCCTCCTATTCACCATACCGTACAGTCTTTAGTCCTCCTATTCACCATACCGTACAGTCTTTAGTCCTCCTATTCACCATACTGTAGTCTTTAGTCCTCCTATTCACCATACCGTACAGTCTTTAGTCCTCCTATTCACCATACTGTAGTCTTTAGTCCTCCTATTCACCAGTCTTTAGTCCTCCTATTCGCCAGTCTTTAGTCCTCCTATTCGCCAGTCTTTAGTTCTCCTATTCGCCAGTCTTTAGTCCTCCTATTCACCAGTCTTTAGTCCTCCTATTCACCAGTCTTTAGTCCTCCTATTCACCATACCGTACAGTCTTTAGTCCTCCTATTCACCATACCGTACAGGCTTTAGTCCTCCTATTCACCATACCGTACAGTCTTTAGTCCTCCTATTCACCATACCGTAGACTTCAGTCCTCCTATTCACCATACCGTAGACTTCAGTCCTCCTATTCACCATACTGTAGTCTTCAGTCCTCCTATTCACCATACTGTAGTCTTCAGTCCTCCTATTCACCATACTGTACTCTTCAGTCCTCCTATTCACCATACTGTACTCTTTAGTCCTCCTATTCACCATACTCTACAGTCTTTAGTCCTCCTATTCACCATACTGTAGTCTTTAGTCCTCCTATTCAACATACTGTATTCTTTAGTCCTCCTATTCACCATACTGTAGTGTTTAGTCCTCCTATTCACCAGTCTTTAGTCCTCCTATTCACCATACCGTACAGTCTTTAGTCCTCCTATTCACCATACTGTAGTCTTTAGTCCTCCTATTCACCATACTGTATTCTTTAGTCCTCCTATTCACCATACCGTACAGTCTTTAGTCCTCCTATTCACCATACCGTACAGTCTTTAGTCCTCCTATTCACCATACCGTGTAGTCTTTAGTCCTCCTATTCACCATACCGTACAGTCTTTAGTCCTCCTATTCACCATACCGTACAGTCTTTAGTCCTCCTATTCACCATACTGTTGTCTTTAGTCCTCATATTCACCATACTGTAGTCTTTAGTCCTCCTACTCACCAGTCTTTAGTCTTCCTATTCGCCAGTCTTTAGTCCTCCTATTCGCCAGTCTTTAGTCCTCCTATTCGCCAGTCATTAGTCCTCCTATTCACCAGTCTTTAGTCCTCCTATTCACCATACTGTATTCTTTAGTCCTCCTATTCACCATACCGTACAGTCTTTAGTCCTCCTATTCACCATACCGTACAGACTTTAGTCCTCCTATTCACCATACCGTACAGTCTTTAGTCCTCCAATTCACCATACCGTAGACTTCAGTCCTCCTATTCACCATACTGTACTCTTCAGTCCTCCTATTCAGCATACTGTACTCTTTAGTCCTCCTATTCACCATACTCTACAGTCTTTAGTCCTCCTATTCACCATACCGTACAGTCTTTAGTCCTCCTATTCACCATACTGTAGTCTTCAGTCCTCCTATTCACCATACTGTACTCTTCAGTCCTCCTATTCACCATACTGTACTCTTTAGTCCTCCTATTCACCATACTCTACAGTCTTTAGTCCTCCTATTCACCATACTGTAGTCTTTAGTCCTCCTATTCACCATACTGTATTCTTTAGTCCTCCTATTCACCATACTGTAGTGTTTAGTCCTCCTATTCACCAGTCTTTAGTCCTCCTATTCACCATACCGTACAGTCTTTAGTCCTCCTATTCACCAGTCTTTAGTCCTCCTATTCACCATACTGTAGTCTTTAGTCCTCCTATTCACCATACTGTATTCTTTAGTCCTCCTATTCACCATACCGTACAGTCTTTAGTCCTCCTATTCATCATACCGTACAGTCTTTAGTCCTCCTATTCACCATACCGTGTAGTCTTTAGTCCTCCTATTCACCATACCGTACAGTCTTTAGTCCTCCTATTCACCATACCGTACAGTCTTTAGTCCTCCTATTCACCATACTGTTGTCTTTAGTCCTCCTATTCACCATACTGTAGTCTTTAGTCCTCCTACTCACCAGTCTTTAGTCTTCCTATTCGCCAGTCTTTAGTCCTCCTATTCGCCAGTCTTTAGTCCTCCTATTCGCCAGTCATTAGTCCTCCTATTCACCAGTCTTTAGTCCTCCTATTCACCATACCGTACAGACTTTAGTCCTCCTATTCACCATACCGTACAGACTTTAGTCCTCCTATTCACCATACTGTAGTCTTTAGTCCTCCTATTCACCATACCGTACAGTCTTTAGTCCTCCTATTCACCATACCGTACAGACTTTAGTCCTCCTATTCACCATACCGTACAGTCTTTAGTCCTCCAATTCACCATACCGTAGACTTCAGTCCTCCTATTCACCATACTGTACTCTTCAGTCCTCCTATTCACCATACTGTACTCTTTAGTCCTCCTATTCACCATACTCTACAGTCTTTAGTCCTCCTATTCACCATACCGTACAGTCTTTAGTCCTCCTATTCACCATACTGTAGTCTTTAGTCCTCCTATTCACCATACTGTATTCTTTAGTCCTCCTATTCACCATACTGTAGTGTTTAGTCCTCCTATTCACCATACTCTACAGTCTTTAGTCCTATTCACCAGTCTTTAGTCCTCCTATTCACAATACCGTACAGTCTTTAGTCCTCCTATTCACCAGTCTTTAGTGCTCCTATTCACCATACTGTAGTCTTTAGTCCTCCTATTCACCATACTGTATTCTTTAGTCCTCCTACTCACTATACTGTATTCTTTAGTCCTCCTATTCACCATACTGTATTCTTTAGTCCTCCTATTCACCATACTGTAGTCTTTAGTCCTCCTATTCACCATACTGTAGTCTTTAGTCCTCCTATTCACCATACTGTAGTCTTTAGTCCTCCTATTCACCATACTGTAGTGTTTAGTCCTCCTATTCACCATACTCTACAGTCTTTAGTCCTCCTATTCACCAGTCTTTAGTCCTCCTATTCACCATACCGTACAGTCTTTAGTCCTCCTATTCACCATACTGTAGTCTTTAGTCCTCCTATTCACCATACTGTAGTCTTTAGTCCTCCTATTCACCATACTGTAGTCTTTAGTCCTCCTATTCACCATACTGTAGTCTTTAGTCCTCCTATTCACCATACCGTACAGTCTTTAGTCCTCCTATTCACCATACCGTACAGTCTTTAGTCCTCCTATTCACCATACTGTAGTCTTTAGTCCTCCTATTCACCATACTGTAGTCTTTAGTCCTCCTATTCACCATACTGTATTCTTTAGTCCTCCTATTCACCATACTGTAGTCTTTAGTCCTCCTATTCACCATACCGTACAGTCTTTAGTCCTCCTATTCACCGTACCGTACAGTCTTTAGTCGTCCTATTCACCATACCGTACAGTCTTTAGTCCTCCTATTCACCATACTGTAGTCTTTAGTCCTCCTATTCACCAAACCGTAGTCTTTAGTCCTCCTATTCACCATACTGTAGTCTTTAGTCCTCCTATTCACCATACTGTAGTCTTTAGTCCTCCTATTCACCATACTGTAGTCTTTAGTCCTCCTATTCACCATACTGTAGTCTTTAGTCCTCCTATTCACCATACCGTAGTCTTTAGTCCTCCTATTCACCATACCGTAGTCTTTAGTCCTCCTATTCACCAGTCTTTAGTCCTCCTATTCACCATACTGTAGTCTTTAGTCCTCCTATTCACCATACTGTAGTCTTTAGTCCTCCTATTCACCATACCGTAGTCTTTAGTCCTCCTATTCACCATACTGTACTACAGCGCTTCAGCCCAGCGTCCCACATAGTTCTTGACTTAATTTCTCTCTAGAGAAATGGCGCATTGGGCTCACAATTCTTTTCTACTAAATTGTATTCAAGTAATTGAACCGACATCGTTTAATCGCTCAGGACTAGTGTGTGTGTGTGTGTTACCCTGCGGATGTTGCTGATAGGAACGTCAGTGAAGGTGCCTGTTGGCGCGGCAACACCCGGGGCAGGTGTAGGGGCGTGGCTAGCCGGGGAAGGTGGCGCTGCAGCAACAGGAACCTACAGAAAACCAAACCTGTCTTAACTGAACATTGCATCAGAAAACCAATCCAGTCTAGACTGAACATTGCATCAGATGTGTCTACAGACAATGTTTTATACTAAATATGTATCAATGGTAAGTAGAAAAAACAAAACACTGAAGAACATCTAGGATAAACACAGTAAAGTTGGGGTGACTTACAGCAGGAACAGCCTTGGGGGGGACGAAGGTCTCAATGTCTTTCCTGGTGACTCGACCATCAGGACCAGAGCCTGAAACACACACGAAACATGTGTCAGAGAGAGGAAGGTGTGAGTGTGAGTGTGTGTGTGTGTGTGTGTACACTCACCGCTGACCTGGGCCAGGTCAATGCCCTTCTCGGCAGCGAGCTTCTTGGCTAGCGGGCTGGCGAAGACACGGCCTTTCCTCGGGGTTGCCGGGGCCACATGAGCTGGGCTAGCTGCTGCAGGAGTGGAGGCTACAACCTAGAAGACACACAGTGTTGTTGCCTTGTGTCGATATCAGTTGATGTTCTGTTATTCTCTAGTCTGTCAGAGAAATATCTGGAAAATGTAGCAAGATCTCTAACAACGCTAGCTAACAAGTTATAATACACGATCTAACAACGCTAGCTAACACGTTATAATACACGATCTAACAACGCTAGCTAACACGTTATAATACAAGATCTAACAACGCTAGCTAACACGTTATAATACACGATCTAACAACGCTAGCTAACACGTTATAATACAAGATCTCTAACAACGCTAGCTAACACGTTATAATACAAGATCTAACACGTTATAATACAAGATCTCTAACAACGCTAGTTAACAAGTTATAATACAAGATCTAACACGTTATAATACAAGATCTCTAACAACGCTAGTTAACACGTTATAATACAAGATCTCTAACAACGCTAGCTAACACGTTATAATACAAGATCTAACAACGCTAGCTAACACGTTATAATACAAGATCTAACAACGCTAGATAACACGTTATAATACAAGATCTAACAATGCTAGATAACACGTTATAATACAAGATCTAACACGTTATAATACAAGATCTAACACGTTATAATACAAGATCTCTAACAACGCTAGTTAACACGTTATAATACAAGATCTAACACGTTATAATACAAGATCTCTAACAACGCTAGTTAACACGTTATAATACAAGATCTAACAACGCTAGCTAACACGTTATAATACAAGATCTAACAACGCTAGATAACACGTTATAATACAAGATCTAACAATGCTAGATAACACGTTATAATACAAGATCTAACACGTTATAATACAAGATCTAACAACGCTAGCTAACAAGTTATAATACAAGATCTAACAATGCTAGATAACAAGTTATAATACAAGATCGAACAACGCTAGCTAACACGTTATAATACAAGATCGAACAACGCTAGCTAACAAGTTATAATACAAGATCTAACAACGCTAGCTAACACGTTATAATACAAGATCTCTAACAACGCTAGCTAACACGTTATAATACAAGATCTCTAACAACGCTAGCTAACACGTTATAATACAAGATCTCTAACAACGCTAGCTAACACGTTATAATACCAGATCTAACAACGCTAGCTAACACGTTATAATACCAGATCTAACAACGCTAGCTAACACGTTATAATACAAGATCTCTAACAACGCTAGCTAACAAGTTATAGTACAAGATCTCTAACAACGCTAGCTAACAAGTTATAATACAAGATCGAACAACGCCAGCTACACATTCATATTGAGTATTGTGTTGAGCAGGCGATATGGACACATCCATATTGAGTAGAGCAGGGTGATACAGACACACATCCATATTGAGTAGAGCTGGGTGATACAGACACACATCCATATTGAGTAGAGCAGGGTGATACAGACACATCCATATTGAGTAGAGCAGGGTGATACAGACACACATCCATATTGAGTAGAGCAGGGTGATACAGACACACATCCATATTGAGTAGAGCAGGGTGATACAGACACACATCCATATTGAGTAGAGCTGGGTGATACAGACACATCCATATTGAGTAGAGCAGGGTGATACAGACACACATCCATATTGAGTAGAGCAGGGTGATACAGACACACATCCATATTGAGTAGAGCTGGGTGATACAGACACATCCATATTGAGTAGAGCTGGGTGATACAGACACACATCCATATTGAGTAGAGCTGGGTGATACAGACACACATCCATATTGAGTAGAGCTGGGTGATACAGACACACATCCATATTGAGTAGAGCAGGGTGATACAGACACACATCCATATTGAGTAGAGCTGGGTGATACAGACACACATCCATATTGAGTAGAGCAGGGTGATACAGACACACATCCATATTGAGTAGAGCAGGGTGATACAGACACATCCATATTGAGTAGAGCTGGGTGATACAGACACACATCCATATTGAGTAGAGCAGGGTGATACAGACACACATCTATATTGAGTAGAGCAGGGTGATACAGACACACATCCATATTGAGTAGAGCAGGGTGATACAGACACATCCATATTGAGTAGAGCAGGGTGATACAGACACACATCCATATTGAGTAGAGCAGGGTGATACAGACACACATCCATATTGAGTAGAGCAGGGTGATACAGACACACATCCATATTGAGTAGAGCAGGGTGATACAGACACACATCCATATTGAGTAGAGCAGGGTGATACAGACACACATCCATATTGAGTAGAGCTGGGTGATACAGACACACATCCATATTGAGTAGAGCTGGGTGATACAGACACATCCATATTGAGTAGAGCAGGGTGATACAGACACACATCCATATTGAGTAGAGCAGGGTGATACAGACACACATCCATATTGAGTAGAGCTGGGTGATACAGACACACATCCATATTGAGTAGAGCAGGGTGATACAGACACATCCATATTGAGTAGAGCAGGGTGATACAGACACACATCCATATTGAGTAGAGCTGGGTGATACAGACACACATCCATATTGAGTAGAGCAGGGTGATACAGACACACATCCATATTGAGTAGAGCAGGGTGATACGGACACACATCCATATTGAGTAGAGCAGGGTGATACAGACACATCCATATTGTGTAGAGCTGGGTGATACAGACACATCCATATTGAGTAGAGCTGGGTGATACAGACACACATCCATATTGAGTAGAGCTGGGTGATACAGACACACATCCATATTGAGTAGAGCAGGGTGATACAGACACACATCCATATTGAGTAGAGCAGGGTGATACAGACACACATCCATATTGAGTAGAGCTGGGTGATACAGACACATCCATATTGAGTAGAGCAGGGTGATACAGACACATCCATATTGTGTAGAGCTGGGTGATACAGACACATCCATATTGAGTAGAGCTGGGTGATACAGACACACATCCATATTGAGTAGAGCTGGGTGATACAGACACACATCCATATTGAGTAGAGCAGGGTGATACAGACACACATCCACATTGAGTAGAGCAGGGTGATACAGACACACATCCATATTGAGTAGAGCTGGGTGATACAGACACATCCATATTGAGTAGAGCTGGGTGATACAGACACACATCCATATTGAGTAGAGCAGGGTGATACAGACACACATCCATATTGAGTAGAGCAGGGTGATACAGACACACATCCATATTGAGTAGAGCTGGGTGATACAGACACACATCCATATTGAGTAGAGCAGGGTGATACAGACACACATCCATATTGAGTAGAGCAGGGTGATACAGACACACATCCATATTGAGTAGAGCTGGGTGATACAGACACACATCCATATTGAGTAGAGCAGGGTGATAGACACACATCCATATTGAGTAGAGCAGGGTGATACAGACACACATCCATATTGAGTAGAGCAGGGTGATACAGACACACATCCATATTGAGTAGAGCAGGGTGATACAGACACACATCCATATTGAGTAGAGCAGGGTGATACAGACACACATCCATATTGAGTAGAGCAGGGTGATACAGACACACATCCATATTGAGTAGAGCAGGGTGATACGGACACACATCCATATTGTGTAGAGCTGGGTGATACAGACACACATCCATATTGAGTAGAGCAGGGTGATACAGACACATCCATATTGAGTAGAGCTGGGTGATACAGACACACATCCATATTGAGTAGAGCTGGGTGATACAGACACACATCCATATTGTGTAGAGCAGGGTGATACAGACACACATCCATATTGAGTAGAGCAGGGTGATACAGACACACATCCATATTGAGTAGAGCAGGGTGATACAGACACACATCCATATTGAGTAGAGCAGGGTGATACAGACACACATCCATATTGAGTAGAGCAGGGTGATACAGACACACATCCATATTGAGTAGAGCTGGGTGATACAGACACACATCCATATTGAGTAGAGCTGGGTGATACAGACACACATCCATATTGTGTAGAGCTGGGTGATACAGACACACATCCATATTGAGTAGAGCTGGGTGATACAGACACACATCCATATTGAGTAGAGCAGGGTGATACAGACACACATCCATATTGAGTAGAGCAGGGTGATACAGACACACATCCATATTGAGTAGAGCAGGGTGATACAGACACACATCCATATTGAGTAGAGCTGGGTGATACAGACACACATCCATATTGAGTAGAGCTGGGTGATACAGACACATCCATATTGAGTAGAGCTGGGTGATACAGACACACATCCATATTGAGTAGAGCAGGGTGATACAGACACACATCCATATTGAGTAGAGCAGGGTGATACAGACACACATCCATATTGAGTAGAGCTGGGTGATACAGACACACATCCATATTGAGTAGAGCTGGGTGATACAGACACACATCCATATTGAGTAGAGCAGGGTGATACAGACACACATCCATATTGAGTAGAGCTGGGTGATACAGACACACATCCATATTGAGTAGAGCTGGGTGATACAGACACACATCCATATTGAGTAGAGCAGGGTGATACAGACACACATCCATATTGAGTAGAGCAGGGTGATACAGACACACATCCATATTGTGTAGAGCAGGGTGATACAGACACATCCATATTGAGTAGAGCTGGGTGATACAGACACACATCCATATTGAGTAGAGCAGGGTGATACAGACACACATCCATATTGAGTAGAGCAGGGTGATACAGACACACATCCATATTGAGTAGAGCAGGGTGATACAGACACACATCCATATTGAGTAGAGCAGGGTGATACAGACACACATCCATATTGAGTAGAGCAGGGTGATACAGACACACATCCATATTGAGTAGAGCAGGGTGATACAGACACACATCCATATTGAGTAGAGCAGGGTGATACAGACACACATCCATATTGAGTAGAGCAGGGTGATACGGACACACATCCATATTGAGTAGAGCAGGGTGATACAGACACACATCCATATTGAGTAGAGCAGGGTGATACAGACACACATCCATATTGAGTAGAGCAGGGTGATACGGACACACATCCATATTGAGTAGAGCTGGGTGATACAGACACACATCCATATTGAGTAGAGCTGGGTGATACGGACACACATCCATATTGAGTAGAGCAGGGTGATACAGACACACATCCATATTGAGTAGAGCTGGGTGATACAGACACACATCCATATTGAGTAGAGCAGGGTGATACAGACACACATCCATATTGAGTAGAGCAGGGTGATACAGACACACATCCATATTGAGTAGAGCTGGGTGATACAGACACACATCCATATTGAGTAGAGCAGGGTGATACAGACACACATCCATATTGAGTAGAGCAGGGTGATACAGACACACATCCATATTGAGTAGAGCAGGGTGATACAGACACACATCCATATTGAGTAGAGCAGGGTGATACAGACACACATCCATATTGAGTAGAGCAGGGTGATACAGACACACATCCATATTGAGTAGAGCAGGGTGATACAGACACACATCCATATTGAGTAGAGCAGGGTGATACAGACACACATCCATATTGAGTAGAGCTGGGTGATACGGACACACATCCATATTGAGTAGAGCAGGGTGATACAGACACACATCCATATTGAGTAGAGCTGGGTGATACAGACACATCCATATTGAGTAGAGCAGGGTGATACAGACACACATCCATATTGAGTAGAGCTGGGTGATACAGACACACATCCATATTGAGTAGAGCTGGGTGATACAGACACATCCATATTGAGTAGAGCAGGGTGATACAGACACACATCCATATTGAGTAGAGCAGGGTGATACAGACACACATCCATATTGAGTAGAGCAGGGTGATACAGACACACATCCATATTGAGTAGAGCAGGGTGATACAGACACACATCCATATTGAGTAGAGCTGGGTGATACAGACACATCCATATTGAGTAGAGCAGGGTGATACAGACACACATCCATATTGAGTAGAGCTGGGTGATACAGACACACATCCATATTGAGTAGAGCTGGGTGATACAGACACATCCATATTGAGTAGAGCAGGGTGATACAGACACACATCCATATTGAGTAGAGCAGGGTGATACAGACACACATCCATATTGAGTAGAGCAGGGTGATACAGACACACATCCATATTGAGTAGAGCAGGGTGATACAGACACACATCCATATTGAGTAGAGCAGGGTGATACAGACACACATCCATATTGAGTAGAGCTGGGTGATACAGACACACATCCATATTGAGTAGAGCAGGGTGATACAGACACACATCCATATTGAGTAGAGCAGGGTGATACAGACACACATCCATATTGAGTAGAGCAGGGTGATACAGACACACATCCATATTGAGTAGAGCAGGGTGATACAGACACACATCCATATTGAGTAGAGCAGGGTGATACAGACACACATCCATATTGAGTAGAGCAGGGTGATACAGACACACATCCATATTGAGTAGAGCTGGGTGATACAGACACACATCCATATTGAGTAGAGCAGGGTGATACGGACACACATCCATATTGAGTAGAGCAGGGTGATACAGACACACATCCATATTGAGTAGAGCTGGGTGATACAGACACACATCCATATTGAGTAGAGCTGGGTGATACAGACACACATCCATATTGAGTAGAGCTGGGTGATACAGACACACATCCATATTGAGTAGAGCAGGGTGATACAGACACATCCATATTGAGTAGAGCAGGGTGATACAGACACACATCCATATTGTGTAGAGCTGGGTGATACGGACACACATCCATATTGAGTAGAGCAGGGTGATACAGACACACATCCATATTGAGTAGAGCTGGGTGATACAGACACATCCATATTGTGTAGAGCAGGGTGATACAGACACACATCCATATTGTGTAGAGCTGGGTGATACGGACACACATCCATATTGAGTAGAGCTGGGTGATACAGACACACATCCATATTGAGTAGAGCTGGGTGATACAGACACACATCCATATTGTGTAGAGCTGGGTGATACAGACACACATCCATATTGTGTAGAGCAGGGTGATACGGACACACATCCATATTGAGTAGAGCTGGGTGATACAGACACACATCCATATTGAGTAGAGCAGGGTGATACAGACACACATCCATATTGAGTAGAGCAGGGTGATACAGACACACATCCATATTGAGTAGAGCTGGGTGATACAGACACACATCCATATTGAGTAGAGCAGGGTGATACAGACACACATCCATATTGAGTAGAGCTGGGTGATACAGACACACATCCATATTGAGTAGAGCAGGGTGATACAGACACACATCCATATTGTGTAGAGCTGGGTGATACGGACACACATCCATATTGTGTAGAGCTGGGTGATACAGACACACATCCATATTGTGTAGAGCTGGGTGATACAGACACACATCCATATTGAGTAGAGCAGGGTGATACAGACACACATCCATATTGAGTAGAGCTGGGTGATACAGACACACATCCATATTGAGTAGAGCAGGGTGATACAGACACACATCCATATTGAGTAGAGCAGGGTGATACAGACACACATCCATATTGAGTAGAGCAGGGTGATACAGACACACATCCATATTGAGTAGAGCTGGGTGATACGGACACACATCCATATTGTGTAGAGCTGGGTGATACAGACACACATCCATATTGTGTAGAGCTGGGTGATACAGACACACATCCATATTGAGTAGAGCAGGGTGATACAGACACACATCCATATTGAGTAGAGCTGGGTGATACAGACACACATCCATATTGAGTAGAGCAGGGTGATACAGACACACATCCATATTGAGTAGAGCAGGGTGATACAGACACACATCCATATTGAGTAGAGCAGGGTTATACAGACACACATCCATATTGAGTAGAGCAGGGTGATACGGACACACATCCATATTGAGTAGAGCTGGGTGATACAGACACACATCCATATTGAGTAGAGCAGGGTGATACAGACACACATCCATATTGAGTAGAGCAGGGTGATACAGACACACATCCATATTGAGTAGAGCTGGGTGATACAGACACACATCCATATTGAGTAGAGCAGGGTGATACAGACACACATCCATATTGTGTAGACCTGGGTGATACGGACACACATCCATATTGAGTAGAGCAGGGTGATACAGACACACATCCATATTGAGTAGAGCTGGGTGATACAGACACACATCCATATTGAGTAGAGCAGGGTGATACAGACACACATCCATATTGAGTAGAGCAGGGTGATACAGACACACATCCATATTGAGTAGAGCAGGGTGATACAGACACACATCCATATTGAGTAGAGCAGGGTGATACAGACACACATCCATATTGAGTAGAGCAGGGTGATACAGACACACATCCATATTGTGTAGAGCTGGGTGATACGGACACACATCCATATTGAGTAGAGCTGGGTGATACGGACACATCCATATTGAGTAGAGCTGGGTGATACAGACACACATCCATATTGAGTAGAGCAGGGTGATACAGACACATCCATATTGAGTAGAGCTGGGTGATACAGACACACATCCATATTGAGTAGAGCTGGGTGATACAGACACACATCCATATTGAGTAGAGCAGGGTGATACAGACACACATCCATATTGAGTAGAGCTGGGTGATACAGACACACATCCATATTGAGTAGAGCTGGGTGATACAGACACATCCATATTGAGTAGAGCTGGGTGATACAGACACACATCCATATTGAGTAGAGCAGGGTGATACAGACACATCCATATTGAGTAGAGCAGGGTGATACAGACACACATCCATATTGAGTAGAGCAGGGTGATACAGACACACATCCATATTGAGTAGAGCTGGGTGATACAGACACACATCCATATTGAGTAGAGCTGGGTGATACAGACACATCCATATTGAGTAGAGCTGGGTGATACAGACACATCCATATTGAGTAGAGCTGGGTGATACAGACACACATCCATATTGAGTAGAGCTGGGTGATACAGACACACATCCATATTGAGTAGAGCTGGGTGATACAGACACATCCATATTGAGTAGAGCTGGGTGATACAGACACACATCCATATTGAGTAGAGCTGGGTGATACAGACACACATCCATATTGAGTAGAGCAGGGTGATACAGACACACATCCATATTGAGTAGAGCAGGGTGATACAGACACACATCCATATTGAGTAGAGCAGGGTGATACAGACACACATCCATATTACGTAGAGCTGGGTGATACAGACACACATCCATATTGAGTAGAGCAGGGTGATACAGACACACATCCATATTGAGTAGAGCTGGGTGATACAGACACACATCCATATTGAGTAGAGCAGGGTGATACAGACACACATCCATATTGAGTAGAGCAGGGTGATACAGACACACATCCATATTGAGTAGAGCTGGGTGATACAGACACATCCATATTGAGTAGAGCAGGGTGATACAGACACACATCCATATTGAGTAGAGCAGGGTGATACAGACACACATCCATATTGAGTAGAGCAGGGTGATACAGACACATCCATATTGAGTAGAGCAGGGTGATACAGACACACATCCATATTGAGTAGAGCAGGGTGATACAGACACATCCATATTGAGTAGAGCAGGGTGATACAGACACACATCCATATTGAGTAGAGCAGGGTGATACAGACACACATCCATATTGAGTAGAGCTGGGTGATACAGACACACATCCATATTGAGTAGAGCAGGGTGATACAGACACACATCCATATTGAGTAGAGCAGGGTGATACAGACACACATCCATATTGAGTAGAGCAGGGTGATACAGACACACATCCATATTGAGTAGAGCAGGGTGATACAGACACACATCCATATTGAGTAGAGCAGGGTGATACAGACACACATCCATATTGAGTAGAGCAGGGTGATACAGACACACATCCATATTGAGTAGAGCTGGGTGATACAGACACACATCCATATTGAGTAGAGCAGGGTGATACGGACACACATCCATATTGAGTAGAGCAGGGTGATACAGACACACATCCATATTGAGTAGAGCTGGGTGATACAGACACACATCCATATTGAGTAGAGCTGGGTGATACAGACACACATCCATATTGAGTAGAGCTGGGTGATACAGACACACATCCATATTGAGTAGAGCAGGGTGATACAGACACATCCATATTGAGTAGAGCAGGGTGATACAGACACACATCCATATTGTGTAGAGCTGGGTGTACGGAAAATCCATATTAGAGGGTGATACAGACACACATCCATATTGAGTAGAGCTGGGTGATACAGACACATCCATATTGTGTAGAGCTGGGTGATACAGACACACATCCATATTGAGTAGAGCTGGGTGATACGGACACACATCCATATTGAGTAGAGCTGGGTGATACAGACACACATCCATATTGAGTAGAGCAGGGTGATACAGACACACATCCATATTGAGTAGAGCAGGGTGATACAGACACACATCCATATTGAGTAGAGCTGGGTGATACGGACACACATCCATATTGAGTAGAGCTGGGTGATACAGACACACATCCATATTGAGTAGAGCTGGGTGATACAGACACACATCCATATTGAGTAGAGCAGGGTGATACAGACACACATCCATATTGTGTAGAGCTGACACACATCCATATTGATGTAGAGCTGGGTGATACGGACACACATCCATATTGTGTAGAGCTGGGTGATACAGACACACATCCATATTGTGTAGAGCTGGGTGATACAGACACACATCCATATTGAGTAGAGCAGGGTGATACAGACACACATCCATATTGAGTAGAGCTGGGTGATACAGACACACATCCATATTGAGTAGAGCAGGGTGATACAGACACACATCCATATTGAGTAGAGCAGGGTGATACAGACACACATCCATATTGAGTAGAGCAGGGTGATACAGACACACATCCATATTACGTAGAGCTGGGTGATACAGACACACATCCATATTGAGTAGAGCAGGGTGATACAGACACACATCCATATTGAGTAGAGCTGGGTGATACAGACACACATCCATATTGAGTAGAGCAGGGTGATACAGACACACATCCATATTGAGTAGAGCAGGGTGATACAGACACACATCCATATTGAGTAGAGCTGGGTGATACAGACACATCCATATTGAGTAGAGCAGGGTGATACAGACACACATCCATATTGAGTAGAGCAGGGTGATACAGACACACATCCATATTGAGTAGAGCAGGGTGATACAGACACATCCATATTGAGTAGAGCAGGGTGATACAGACACACATCCATATTGAGTAGAGCAGGGTGATACAGACACATCCATATTGAGTAGAGCAGGGTGATACAGACACACATCCATATTGAGTAGAGCAGGGTGATACAGACACACATCCATATTGAGTAGAGCTGGGTGATACAGACACACATCCATATTGAGTAGAGCAGGGTGATACAGACACACATCCATATTGAGTAGAGCAGGGTGATACAGACACACATCCATATTGAGTAGAGCAGGGTGATACAGACACACATCCATATTGAGTAGAGCAGGGTGATACGGACACACATCCATATTGAGTAGAGCTGGGTGATACAGACACACATCCATATTGAGTAGAGCTGGGTGATACAGACACACATCCATATTGAGTAGAGCTGGGTGATACAGACACACATCCATATTGAGTAGAGCAGGGTGATACAGACACACATCCATATTGAGTAGAGCAGGGTGATACAGACACACATCCATATTGAGTAGAGCAGGGTGATACAGACACACATCCATATTGAGTAGAGCAGGGTGATACAGACACACATCCATATTGAGTAGAGCTGGGTGATACAGACACATCCATATTGAGTAGAGCTGGGTGATACAGACACACATCCATATTGAGTAGAGCAGGGTGATACAGACACACATCCATATTGAGTAGAGCAGGGTGATACGGACACACATCCATATTGAGTAGAGCTGGGTGATACAGACACATCCATATTGAGTAGAGCTGGGTGATACAGACACACATCCATATTGTGTAGAGCTGGGTGATACAGACACACATCCATATTGAGTAGAGCAGGGTGATACAGACACACATCCATATTGAGTAGAGCAGGGTGATACAGACACACATCCATATTGAGTAGAGCAGGGTGATACAGACACACATCCATATTGAGTAGAGCTGGGTGATACAGACACACATCCATATTGAGTAGAGCTGGGTGATACGGACACACATCCATATTGTGTAGAGCTGGGTGATACAGACACATCCATATTGAGTAGAGCAGGGTGATACAGACACATCCATATTGAGTAGAGCAGGGTGATACAGACACACATCCATATTGAGTAGAGCAGGGTGATACAGACACACATCCATATTGAGTAGAGCAGGGTGATACAGACACACATCCATATTGAGTAGAGCTGGGTGATACAGACACATCCATATTGAGTAGAGCAGGGTGATACAGACACACATCCATATTGAGTAGAGCAGGGTGATACGGACACACATCCATATTGAGTAGAGCAGGGTGATACAGACACACATCCATATTGAGTAGAGCTGGGTGATACGGACACACATCCATATTGAGTAGAGCTGGGTGATACGGACACACATCCATATTGAGTAGAGCTGGGTGATACGGACACACATCCATATTGTGTAGAGCTGGGTGATACAGACACACATCCATATTGAGTAGAGCTGGGTGATACAGACACACATCCATATTGAGTAGAGCTGGGTGATACAGACACACATCCATATTGAGTAGAGCTGGGTGATACAGACACACATCCATATTGAGTAGAGCTGGGTGATACGGACACACATCCATATTGAGTAGAGCAGGGTGATACGGACACATCCATATTGTGTAGAGCTGGGTGATACGGACACACATCCATATTGAGTAGAGCTGGGTGATACGGACACATCCATATTGTGTAGAGCTGGGTGATACGGACACACATCCATATTGAGTAGAGCAGGGTGATACAGACACACATCCATATTGAGTAGAGCTGGGTGATACAGACACACATCCATATTGAGTAGAGCTGGGTGATACAGACACACATCCATATTGAGTAGAGCTGGGTGATACAGACACACATCCATATTGAGTAGAGCTGGGTGATACAGACACATATCCATATTGAGTAGAGCTGGGTGATACGGACACACATCCATATTGAGTAGAGCTGGGTGATACAGACACACATCCATATTGAGTAGAGCTGGGTGATACGGACACACATCCATATTGTGTAGAGCTGGGTGATACAGACACACATCCATATTGAGTAGAGCTGGGTGATACAGACACACATCCATATTGAGTAGAGCTGGGTGATACAGACACACATCCATATTGAGTAGAGCTGGGTGATACAGACACACATCCATATTGAGTAGAGCTGGGTGATACGGACACACATCCATATTGAGTAGAGCTGGGTGATACGGACACACATCCATATTGAGTAGAGCAGGGTGATACAGACACACATCCATATTGAGTAGAGCAGGGTGATACAGACACACATCCATATTGAGTAGAGCAGGGTGATACAGACACACATCCATATTGAGTAGAGCTGGGTGATACAGACACACATCCATATTGAGTAGAGCTGGGTGATACAGACACATCCATATTGAGTAGAGCTGGGTGATACAGACACACATCCATATTGAGTAGAGCAGGGTGATACAGACACACATCCATATTGAGTAGAGCAGGGTGATACAGACACACATCCATATTGAGTAGAGCTGGGTGATAGACACACATCCATATTGAGTAGAGCTGGGTGATACAGACACATCCATATTGAGTAGAGCTGGGTGATACAGACACACATCCATATTGAGTAGAGCAGGGTGATACAGACACACATCCATATTGTGTAGAGCTGGGTGATACAGACACACATCCATATTGAGTAGAGCTGGGTGATACGGACACACATCCATATTGAGTAGAGCAGGGTGATACAGACACACATCCATATTGAGTAGAGCAGGGTGATACAGACACACATCCATATTGAGTAGAGCAGGGTGATACAGACACACATCCATATTGAGTAGAGCAGGGTGATACGGACACACATCCATATTGAGTAGAGCTGGGTGATACAGACACATCCATATTGAGTAGAGCTGGGTGATACAGACACACATCCATATTGTGTAGAGCTGGGTGATACAGACACACATCCATATTGAGTAGAGCAGGGTGATACAGACACACATCCATATTGAGTAGAGCAGGGTGATACAGACACACATCCATATTGAGTAGAGCAGGGTGATACAGACACACATCCATATTGAGTAGAGCTGGGTGATACAGACACACATCCATATTGAGTAGAGCTGGGTGATACGGACACACATCCATATTGTGTAGAGCTGGGTGATACAGACACATCCATATTGAGTAGAGCAGGGTGATACAGACACATCCATATTGAGTAGAGCAGGGTGATACAGACACACATCCATATTGAGTAGAGCAGGGTGATACAGACACACATCCATATTGAGTAGAGCAGGGTGATACAGACACACATCCATATTGAGTAGAGCTGGGTGATACAGACACATCCATATTGAGTAGAGCAGGGTGATACAGACATACATCCATATTGAGTAGAGCAGGGTGATACGGACACACATCCATATTGAGTAGAGCAGGGTGATACAGACACACATCCATATTGAGTAGAGCAGGGTGATACAGACACACATCCATATTGAGTAGAGCTGGGTGATACGGACACACATCCATATTGAGTAGAGCTGGGTGATACGGACACACATCCATATTGAGTAGAGCTGGGTGATACGGACACACATCCATATTGTGTAGAGCTGGGTGATACAGACACACATCCATATTGAGTAGAGCTGGGTGATACAGACACACATCCATATTGAGTAGAGCTGGGTGATACAGACACACATCCATATTGAGTAGAGCTGGGTGATACGGACACACATCCATATTGAGTAGAGCAGGGTGATACGGACACATCCATATTGTGTAGAGCTGGGTGATACGGACACACATCCATATTGAGTAGAGCTGGGTGATACGGACACATCCATATTGTGTAGAGCTGGGTGATACGGACACACATCCATATTGAGTAGAGCAGGGTGATACAGACACACATCCATATTGAGTAGAGCAGGGTGATACAGACACACATCCATATTGAGTAGAGCAGGGTGATACAGACACACATCCATATTGAGTAGAGCTGGGTGATACAGACACACATCCATATTGAGTAGAGCTGGGTGATACGGACACACATCCATATTGAGTAGAGCAGGGTGATACAGACACACATCCATATTGAGTAGAGCTGGGTGATACAGACACACATCCATATTGAGTAGAGCAGGGTGATACAGACACACATCCATATTGAGTAGAGCAGGGTGATACAGACACACATCCATATTGAGTAGAGCAGGGTGATACAGACACACATCCATATTGAGTAGAGCAGGGTGATACAGACACATCCATATTGAGTAGAGCAGGGTGATACAGACACACATCCATATTGAGTAGAGCTGGGTGATACAGACACACATCCATATTGAGTAGAGCTGGGTGATACAGACACACATCCATATTGAGTAGAGCTGGGTGATACAGACACATCCATATTGAGTAGAGCAGGGTGATACGGACACATCCATATTGAGTAGAGCTGGGTGATACAGACACACATCCATATTGAGTAGAGCAGGGTGATACAGACACATCCATATTGAGTAGAGCTGGGTGATACAGACACACATCCATATTGAGTAGAGCTGGGTGATACAGACACACATCCATATTGAGTAGAGCTGGGTGATACAGACACACATCCATATTGTGTAGAGCTGGGTGATACGGACACATCCATATTGAGTAGAGCAGGGTGATACAGACACACATCCATATTGAGTAGAGCTGGGTGATACAGACACATCCATATTGAGTAGAGCAGGGTGATACGGACACACATCCATATTGAGTAGAGCTGGGTGATACAGACACATCCATATTGAGTAGAGCAGGGTGATACGGACACACATCCATATTGAGTAGAGCAGGGTGATACAGACACACATCCATATTGAGTAGAGCTGGGTGATACGGACACACATCCATATTGAGTAGAGCTGGGTGATACAGACACACATCCATATTGAGTAGAGCTGGGTGATACAGACACACATCCATATTGAGTAGAGCTGGGTGATACGGACACACATCCATATTGAGTAGAGCTGGGTGATACAGACACACATCCATATTGAGTAGAGCTGGGTGATACGGACACACATCCATATTGAGTAGAGCAGGGTGATACAGACACACATCCATATTGTGTAGAGCTGGGTGATACAGACACACATCCATATTGAGTAGAGCTGGGTGATACAGACACACATCCATATTGAGTAGAGCAGGGTGATACAGACACACATCCATATTGAGTAGAGCAGGGTGATACAGACACACATCCATATTGAGTAGAGCAGGGTGATACAGACACACATCCATATTGAGTAGAGCTGGGTGATACAGACACACATCCATATTGAGTAGAGCTGGGTGATACAGACACATCCATATTGAGTAGAGCAGGGTGATACGGACACACATCCATATTGAGTAGAGCTGGGTGATACAGACACACATCCATATTGAGTAGAGCAGGGTGATACAGACACATCCATATTGAGTAGAGCAGGGTGATACAGACACATCCATATTGAGTAGAGCTGGGTGATACGGACACACATCCATATTGAGTAGAGCAGGGTGATACAGACACATCCATATTGAGTAGAGCTGGGTGATACGGACACACATCCATATTGAGTAGAGCAGGGTGATACAGACACACATCCATATTGAGTAGAGCTGGGTGATACAGACACACATCCATATTGAGTAGAGCAGGGTGATACAGACACATCCATATTGAGTAGAGCAGGGTGATACAGACACATCCATATTGAGTAGAGCTGGGTGATACGGACACACATCCATATTGAGTAGAGCTAGGTGATACAGACACACATCCATATTGAGTAGAGCAGGGTGATACAGACACACATCCATATTGAGTAGAGCTGGGTGATACAGACACACATCCATATTGAGTAGAGCAGGGTGATACAGACACACATCCATATTGAGTAGAGCTGGGTGATACAGACACACATCCATATTGAGTAGAGCTGGGTGATACGGACACACATCCATATTGTGTAGAGCTGGGTGATACAGACACACATCCATATTGAGTAGAGCTGGGTGATACGGACACACATCCATATTGAGTAGAGCTGGGTGATACAGACACACATCCATATTGAGTAGAGCTGGGTGATACAGACACATCCATATTGAGTAGAGCTGGGTGATACAGACACACATCCATATTGAGTAGAGCAGGGTGATACAGACACGCATCCATATTGAGTAGAGCTGGGTGATACAGACACACATCCATATTGAGTAGAGCAGGGTGATACGGACACACATCCATATTGAGTAGAGCAGGGTGATACAGACACACATCCATATTGAGTAGAGCAGGGTGATACAGACACACATCTATATTGAGTAGAGCTGGGTGATACAGACACACATCCATATTGAGTAGAGCTGGGTGATACAGACACACATCCATATTGAGTAGAGCTGGGTGATACGGACACACATCCATATTGAGTAGAGCAGGGTGATACAGACACACATCCATATTGAGTAGAGCAGGGTGATACGGACACACATCCATATTGAGTAGAGCAGGGTGATACAGACACACATACATATTGAGTAGAGCTGGGTGATACGGACACACATCCATATTGAGTAGAGCAGGGTGATACAGACACACATCCATATTGTGTAGAGCTGGGTGATACAGACACACATCCATATTGAGTAGAGCTGGGTGATACAGACACACATCCATATTGAGTAGAGCTGGGTGATACAGACACACATCCATATTGAGTAGAGCAGGGTGATACAGACACACATCCATATTGAGTAGAGCAGGGTGATACGGACACACATCCATATTGAGTAGAGCAGGGTGATACAGACACACATCCATATTGAGTAGAGCTGGGTGATACAGACACATCCATATTGAGTAGAGCTGGGTGATACGGACACACATCCATATTGAGTAGAGCTGGGTGATACGGACACATCCATATTGAGTAGAGCAGGGTGATACAGACACACATCCATATTGAGTAGAGCAGGGTGATACGGACACACATCCATATTGAGTAGAGCAGGGTGATACGGACACACATCCATATTGAGTAGAGCTGGGTGATACAGACACACATCCATATTGAGTAGAGCAGGGTGATACAGACACACATCCATATTGAGTAGAGCAGGGTGATACGGACACATCCATATTGAGTAGAGCTGGGTGATACAGACACACATCCATATTGAGTAGAGCAGGGTGATACAGGCACACATCCATATTGAGTAGAGCTGGGTGATACAGACACACATCCATATTGAGTAGAGCTGGGTGATACAGACACACATCCATATTGAGTAGAGCAGGGTGATACAGACACACATCCATATTGAGTAGAGCTGGGTGATACAGACACACATCCATATTGAGTAGAGCTGGGTGATACGGACACACATCCATATTGAGTAGAGCTGGGTGATACAGACACACATCCATATTGAGTAGAGCAGGGTGATACAGACACACATCCATATTGAGTAGAGCTGGGTGATACAGACACACATCCATATTGAGTAGAGCTGGGTGATACAGACACACATCCATATTGAGTAGAGCTGGGTGATACAGACACACATCCATATTGAGTAGAGCTGGGTGATACAGACACACATCCATATTGAGTAGAGCAGGGTGATACAGACACACATCCATATTGAGTAGAGCTGGGTGATACAGACACACATCCATATTGAGTAGAGCTGGGTGATACAGACACACATCCATATTGAGTAGAGCTGGGTGATACGGACACACATCCATATTGAGTAGAGCAGGGTGATACAGACACACATCCATATTGAGTAGAGCTGGGTGATACAGACACACATCCATATTGAGTAGAGCTGGGTGATACAGACACATCCATATTGAGTAGAGCAGGGTGATACGGACACACATCCATATTGAGTAGAGCTGGGTGATACAGACACACATCCATATTGAGTAGAGCTGGGTGATACGGACACACATCCATATTGAGTAGAGCTGGGTGATACAGACACATCCATATTGAGTAGAGCAGGGTGATACAGACACACATCCATATTGAGTAGAGCAGGGTGATACAGACACACATCCATATTGAGTAGAGCTGGGTGATACAGACACACATCCATATTGAGTAGAGCAGGGTGATACAGACACACATCCATATTGAGTAGAGCTGGGTGATACAGACACACATCCATATTGAGTAGAGCTGGGTGATACAGACACACATCCATATTGAGTAGAGCAGGGTGATACAGACACATCCATATTGAGTAGAGCAGGGTGATACAGACACACATCCATATTGAGTAGAGCAGGGTGATACAGACACACATCCATATTGTGTAGAGCTGGGTGATACGGACACACATCCATATTGAGTAGAGCAGGGTGATATATACAGGGCACCAGTACTGAGTCGATGTGCAGGGGTACGAGGTAATAACTTGGCTCTATACACGGGGTACCAGTACCAAGTTGATGTGCAGAAGTATGAGGTAATTGTGGTAGATATGTACATATAGGTAGGGGTAAAGTGACTAGGCAACAGGATAGATAATAAGCAGTAGTAGCAGTGTATGTGATGAGTCAAAAGAGTGCAAAAGGGGGTCAATGCAGATAGTTAACTAAATAGCTACCCAAACTATTTATCAGTCTGATGGCTTGGGGGTGGAAGCTGTTCAGGGTCCTGTTGGTTCCAGACTTGGTGCATCGGTACCGCTTGCTGTGCGGAAGCAGAGAGAATAGTCCATAACTTGGGTGCCTGCAGCCTGACAATTTTTAGGGCCTTCCTCTGACACCGCCAGGTATAGAGGTCCTGGATGGCAGGAAGCTCTGCACCGGTGATGTACTGGGTCATACGCACTACCCTCTGTAGCTCCTTGCGGTCAAATGCCAAGCAGTTGCCATACCAAGCGGTGATGCAGCCAGTCAAGATGCTCTCAATGGTGCAGAGGAGGATCTGAGGGCCCATGACGAATCTTTTCAGCCTCCTGAGGGGGAAGAGGCGTTGTTGATGCCTACCCTTACCACCTGGGGGCGGCCCGTCAGGAAGTCCAGGATCCAGTTGCAGAGGGAGGTGATTAGTCCCAGGGTCCTTAGCTTAGTGATGAGCTTGGAGGGCACTATGGTGTTGAACGCTGAGCTGTAGTCAATGAACAGCATTCTCACATAGGCGTTCCTTCTGTCCAGGTGGGAAAGGGCAGCGTGGAGTGCAATAGAGATTGCCTCATCTGTGGATCTGTTGGGGCGATATGCGAATTGGAGTGGGTCCAGGGTGTCTGGGATGATGGTGTTGATGTGATCCGTGACCAGACTTTCAAAACACTTCATGGCTACAGATGTGAGTGCTACGGGTCAAGAGTCATTTAAGCAGGTTACCTTGGTGTTCTTGGGCACAGGGACTATGGAGGTCTGCAGGTATGGTTGTCTGCTCAGAGTACGCATCCTGGTGAATGTTAACAAAGAGACACACCCCTCCTCCCTTCATCTTACCCATCGTCCGGTCTAGACGATGCACGGAAAAACGAGCGGGACGTATATCCATATCCTTGTTCAGCCACGACTCCAAGAAACATAGAATGTTACGTTTCGTCCCGTTGATAGTCTGGAATGGAACCGGTCCAGTTTGTTCTTTAGTGATTGTACGTTAGAGGTGTAGAGGCGATTTATTTGTTCACCAACGTAGTCTCGTCAGAATGCTGCCTCGACTGCCTCTTTCACAGCCGCTTCCACTGCTTTTGCCCTACTGATGATGTGTTGTTGCAGCGGAACATGTACAAATGGTCATCCAAATTAAGGTTAGTGAGCGCTGTTCTGATGACCAGAGGCTGTTCTGATGACCAGAGGCTATTCTGATGACCAGAGGCTGTTCTCGGTCAAAGGAAATGATGGCAAAAACATTATGTACTAAAAAAAGTTAAGATCAATGTAAAAAAAACAACAACGCAAGAATCGGTCAGGAAACCATAAAACGCCTGTGTGTTACCGGTGCTGGGGAAGGGGGTTAGGGTGTGTGTTACCGGTGCTGGGAGAGGGGGTTGGGGTGTGTGTTACCGGTGCTGGGGGAGGGGGTTGGGGTGTGTGTTACCGGTGCTGGGGGAGGGGGTTGGGGTGTGTGTTACCGGTGCTGGGGGAGGGGGTTGGGGTGTGTTACCGGTGCTGGGGGAAGGGGTTGGGGTGTGTGTTACCGGTGCTGGGGCAGGGGGTTAGGGTGTGTGTTACCGGTGCTGGGGAAGGGGGTTGGGGTGTGTGTTACCGGTGCTGGGGAAGGGGTTAGGGTGTGTGTTACCGGTGCTGGGGAAGGGGGTTAGGGTGTGTGTTACCGGTGCTGGTGAACAGGGTTAGGGTGTGTGTTACCGGTGCTGGTGAACAGGGTTAGGGTGTGTGTTACCGGTGCTGGGGAAGGGGTTAGGGTGTGTGTTACCGGTGCTGGGGGAGGGGGTTGGGGTGTGTGTTACCGGTGCTGGGGGAGGGGGTTGGGGTGTGTTACCGGTGCTGGGGGAGGGGGTTGGGGTGTGTGTTACCGGTGCTGGGGGAGGGGGTTGGGGTGTGTGTTACCGGTGCTGGGGGAGGGGGTTGGGGTGTGTTACCGGTGCTGGGGGAGGGGGTTGGGGTGTGTGTTACCGGTGCTGGGGCAGGGGGTTAGGGTGTGTGTTACCGGTGCTGGGGAAGGGGGTTAGGGTGTGTGTTACCGGTGCTGGGGAAGGGGGTTGGGGTGTGTGTTACCGGTGCTGGGGAAGGGGTTAGGGTGTGTGTTACCGGTGCTGGTGAACAGGGTTAGGGTGTGTGTTACCGGTGCTGGGGAAGGGGTTAGGGTGTGTGTTACCGGTGCTGGTGAACGGGGTTAGGGTGTGTGTTACCGGTGCTGGGGAAGGGGTTAGGGTGTGTGTTACCGGTGCTGGTGAACAGGGTTAGGGTGTGTGTTACCGGTGCTGGGGAAGGGGTTAGGGTGTGTGTTACCGGTGCTGGGGCAGGGGGTTAGGGTGTGTGTTACCGGTGCTGGGGAAGGGGTTAGGGTGTGTGTTACCGGTGCTGGTGAACGGGGTTAGGGTGTGTGTTACCGGTGCTGGGGAAGGGGTTAGGGTGTGTGTTACCGGTGCTGGTGAACAGGGTTAGGGTGTGTGTTACCGGTGCTGGGGAAGGGGGTTAGGGTGTGTGTTACCGGTGCTGGGGGAGGGGGTTGGGGTGTGTGTTACCGGTGCTGGGGCAGGGGGTTAGGGTGTGTGTTACCGGTGCTGGGGCAGGGGGTTAGGGTGTGTGTTACCGGTGATGGGGAAGGGGGTTGGGGTGTGTGTTACCGGTGCTGGGGAAGGGGTTAGGGTGTGTGTTACCGGTGCTGGGGAAGGGGTTAGGGTGTGTGTTACCGGTGCTGGTGAACAGGGTTAGGGTGTGTGTTACCGGTGCT
>NC_092109.1:48142491-48307682 GCF_045679555.1 Salvelinus alpinus
ACTGTATATAGTGTATGAAGGGGTGTCCACATACTGCTGTATATATAGTGTATGAAGGGGTGTCCTCACACTGCTGTATATATAGTGTATGTTGAGGGGGTGTCCTCATACTGCTGTATATATAGTGTATGTTGAGGGGGTGTCCTCATACTGCTGTATATATAGAGTATGAAGGGGTGTCCACATACTGCTGTATATATAGTTTATGAAGGGGTGTCCTCATACAATAGTTGTCATTATTGTAGAATAATAGTGAAAACATCAAAACTATGAAATAACACATATGAAATCACGTAGTAACAACAAAAAAAGTGTTAAACAAATCAAAATATATTTTATATTTGAGATTCTTCAAAGTAGCCACGCTTTGCCTTGATGACATCTTTGCACACTCTTGGCATTCTCTCAACCAGCTTCATGAGGTAGTCACCTGGAATGCATTTCAATTAACAGGTGTGCCTTGTTAAAAATTAATTTGTGGAATTTCTTTCCTTCTTAATGTGTTTGAGCCAATCAGTTGTGTTGTGACAAGGTAGAGGTGGTAAACAGAAGATAGCCCTATTTGGTAAAAGACCAAGTCCGTATTATGTCAAAAACAGCTCAAATAAGCAAAGAGAAACGACAGTCCATCATTACTTTAAGACACGAAGGTCAGTCAACGCGGAACATTTCAAGAACTTTGAAAGTTTCTTCAAGTGCAGTCGCAAAAACCATCAAGCGCTATGATGAAACTGGCTCTCATGAGTACCGCCACAGGAAAGGAAGACCCAAAGTTACCTCTACTGCAGAGGTCAAGTTCATTAGAGTTACCAACCTCAGAAATTGCAGCACAATTAAATGATTCACAGAGTACAAGTAACAGACACATCTCAACATCAACTGTTCAGAGGAGACTGCGTTAATCAGGCTTTCATGGTCGAATTGCTGCAAAGAAAACACTACTAAAGTAGTATACAGATGTATACATATGTATACTAATGTATACAGAATGGTGTCGTCTGAGTAGAGGTGGATCAGAGAATAACAAGCAGCAAGAGCGACATCATTGATATATACAAAGAAAAGAGTCGGCCCGAGAATTGAACCCTGTGGCACCCCCATAGAGACTGCCAGAGGTCCGGACAACTAGCTCTCCGATTTGACACACTGAACTCTAACTGAGAAGTAGTTGGTGAACCAGGCGAGGCAGACATTTGAGAAACCAAGGCTGTTGAGTCTGCCGATAAGAAAGCGGTGATTGACAGAGTCGAAAGCCTTGGCCAGGTCGATGAATACGGCTGCAGAGTACTGTCTTTTATCGATGGCGGTTATGATATCATATAGGACCTTGAGCGTGGCTGAGGTGCACTCATGACCAGCTCGGAAACCAGATTGCATAGTGGAGAAGGTACGGTGGGATTCGAAATGGTCTGTGATCTGTTTATTAACTTGGCTTTCGAAGATTTTAGAAAGGCAGGGCAGGATGGATATAGGTCTATCACAGTTTGGGTCTAGAGTGTCTCCCCCTTTGAAGAGGGGGATGACCGCGGCAGCTTTACAATCTTTGAGGATCTCAGACGATAAAAAAGAGGTTGAACAGGCTAGTAATAGGGATTGCAACAATTTCGGCTGATAATTTTAGAGAGAGAGGGTCCAGACTGTCTAGCCCAGCTGATTTGTAGGGATCCAGATTTTGCAGCTCTTTCAGAACATCAGCTGTCTGGATTTGGGTGAAGGAGTAGCGGGGGGGAAAGTTGCTGCAGGGGGTGCTGAGATGTTGGCCGGGGTTGGGGTAGCCAGGTGGAAAGCATGGCCAGCCGTGGAAAAAAAGCTATTTGAAATGATCGATTATCGTAGATTTATCGGTGGTGACAGTGTTCCCTATCAGTGCAGTGGGCAGCTGGGAGGAGTTACCTTAGCTTTCTTGGGAACAGGAACAATGGTGGCCCTCTTGCTCTAATTCTCCATGGACTTTACAGTGTCCCAAAACGTTTTGGAATTAGTGCTACAGAAAGCAAATTTCTGTTTGAAAAATGTTGCCTTAGCTTTCCTAACTAACTGAGTATATTGGTTCCTGACTTCCCTGAAAAGTTGCATATCGCGGGGGCTATTTGATGCTAATACAGAACGCCACAGGATGTTTATCTGCTGGTCAAGTGCAGTCAAGTCTGGCGTGAACCAAGGGCTATATCTGTTCTTAGTTCTACATTTTTGGAATGGGGCATGCTTACTTAAGATGGAGAGGAAAGCACTTTTGAAGAGCAACCAGGCAACCACTAAATTGTTATAGTTAGGGATGGACATTTCAGGGTTTTTGGTGGCCTTGCTAAGCCAGGATTCAGACACGATTAGTACATCTGGGTTGGAGGAGTGTACTAAGCAGTGAATAAAACAAACTTAGGGAGGAGGCTTCTAAAATCAAATCAAATCAAATTTTATTAGTCACATACACATGGTTAGCAGATGTTAATGCGAGTGTAGCGAAATGCTTGTGCTTCTAGTTCCGACAATGCAGTAATAACAACAAGTAATCTAACCTAACAATTCCACAACTACTACCTTATACACACACAAGTGTAAAGGGATAAAGAATATGTACATAAAGATATATGAATGAGTGATGGTACAGAACGGCATAGGCAAGATGCAGTAGATGGTATAGGGTACAGTATATACATATGATATGAGTACTGTAGGGTATGTAAACATAAAGTGGCATAGTTTAAAGTGGCTAGTGGTACATGTATTACATAAAGATGGTAAGATGCAGTAGATGATATAGAGTACAGTATATACATATGAGATGAGTACTGTAGGGTATGTAAACATAAAGTGGCATAGTTTAAAGTGGCTAGTGGTACATGTATTACATAAAGATGGTAAGATGCAGTAGATGATATAGAGTACAGTATATACATATGAGATGGGTAATGTAGGGTATGTAAACATTATATTAAGTGGCATTGTTTAAAGTGGCTAGTGGTACATTTTTACATAATTTCCATCAATTCCCATTTTTAAAGTGGCTGGAGTTGAGTCAGTATGTTGGCAGCGGCCGCTAAATGTTAGTGGTGGCTGTTTAACAGTCTGATGGCCTTGAGATAGAAGCTGTTTTTCAGTCTCTCGGTCCCTGCTTTGATGCACCTGTACTGACCTCGCCTTCTGGATGATAGCGGGGTGAACAGGCAGTGGCTTGGGTGGTTGTTGTCCTTGATGATCTTTATGGCCTTCCTGTGACATCGGGTGGTGTAGGTGTCCTGGAGGGCAGGTAGTTTGCCCCCGGTGATGCGTTCTGCAGACCTCACTACCCTCTGGAGAGCCTTACGGTTGTGGGCGGAGCAGTTGCCGTACCAGGCGGTGATACAGCCCGACAGGATGCTCTCGATTGTGCATCTGTAGAAGTTTGTGAGTGCTTTTGGTGACAAGCCGAATTTCTTCAGCCTCCTGAGGTTGAAGAGGCGCTGCTGCGCCTTCTTCACAACGCTGTCTGTGTGGGTGGACCAATTCAGTTTGTCCGTGATGTGTACACCGAGGAACTTAAAACTTTCCACCTTCTCCACTACTGACCCGTCGATGTGGATAGGGGGGTGCTCCTTCTGCTGTTTCCTGAAGTCCACAATCATCTCCTTTGTTTTGTTGACGTTGAGTGTGAGGATATTTTCCTGACACCACACTCCGAGGGCCCTCACCTCCTCCCTGTAGGCCGTCTCGTCGTTGTTGGTAATCAAGCCTACCACTGTAGTGTCATCCGCAAACTTGATGATTGAGTTGGAGGCGTGCATGGCCACGCAGTCGTGGGTGAACAGGGAGTACAGGAGAGGGCTCAGAACGCACCCTTGTGGGGCCCCAGTGTTGAGGATCAGCGGGGTGGAGATGTTGTTACCTACCCTCACCACCTGGGGGCGGCCCGTCAGGAAGTCCAGGACCCAGTTGCACAGGGCGGGGTCGAGACCCAGGGTCTCGAGCTTGATGACGAGTTTGGAGGGTACTATGGTGTTAAATGCTGAGCTGTAATCGATGAACAGCATTCTCACATGGGTATTCCTCTTGTCCAGATGGGTTAGGGCAGTGTGCAGTGTGGTTGCGATTGCGTCGTCTGTGGACCTATTGGGTCGGTAAGCAAATTGGAGTGGGTCTAGGGTGTCCGGTAGGGTGGAGGTGATATGGTCCTTGACTAGTCTCTCAAAGCACTTCATGATGACGGAAGTGAGTGCTACGGGGCGGTAGTCGTTTAGCTCAGTTACCTTAGCTTTCTTGGGAACAGGAACAATGGTGGCCCTCTTGAAGCATGTGGGAACAGCAGACTGGGATAAGGATTGATTGAATATGTCCGTAAACACACCAGCCAGCTGGTCTGCGCATGCTCTGAGGACGCGGCTGGGAATGCCGTCTGGGCCTGCAGCCTTGCGAGGGTTAACACGTTTAAATGTTTTACTCACCTCGGCTGCAATGAAGGAGAGCCCGCAGGTTTTGGTAGGGGGCCGTGTCAGTGGCACTGTATTGTCCTCAAAGCGGGCAAAAAAGTTGTTTAGCCTGTCTGGGAGCAAGACATCCTGGTCCGCGACGGGGCTGGTTTTCTTTTTGTAATCCGTGATTGACTGTAGACCCTGCCACATACCTCTTGTGTCTGAGCTGTTGAATTGCGACTCGATTTTGTCTCTGTACTGGGACTTAGCCTGTTTGATTGCCTTGCGGAGAGAATAGCTACACTGTTTGTATTCGGTCATGCTTCCGGTCACCTTGCCCTGGTTAAAAGCAGTGGTTCGCGCTTTCAGTTTCACGCGAATGCTGCCGTCAATCCACGGTTTCTGGTTTGGGAATGTTTTAATCGTTGATGTGGGTACGACATCGTCAATGCACTTCCTAATGAACTCGCTCACGAATCAGCATATTCGTCAATATTGTTGTTGGACGCAATGCGGAACATATTCCGATCCGCGTGATCGAAGCAGTCTTGAAGCGTGGATTCAGATTGGTCGGACCAGCGTTGAACAGACCTGAGCGCGGGAGCTTGTTGTTTTAGTTTCTGTTTGTAGGCTGGAATCAACAAAATGGAGTCGTGGTCAGCTTTTCCGAAAGGGGGGCGGGGGAGGGCCTTATATGCGTCGCGGAAATTAGTATAACAATGATCTAGGGTTTTTCCAGCCCTGGTAGCACAATCGATATGCTGATAGAATTTAGGGAGTTTTGTTTTTAGATTAGCCTTGTTAAAATCCCCAGCTACGATGAATGCAGCCTCAGGGTGTGTGGTTTCCAGTTTACAAAGAGTCAGATAAAGTTCGTTCAGGGCCATCGATGTGTCTGCTTGGGGGGGAATATATACGGCTGTGATTATGATTGAAGAGAATTCCCTTGGTAGATAATGCGGTCGACATTTTATTGTGAGGAGTTCTAGATCAGGTGAACAGAATGACTTGAGTTCCTGTGTGTTGTTATGATGATCACACCACGTCTCGTTAATCATAAGGCATACCCCCCCGCCCCTCTTCTTACCAGAAAGATGTTTGTTTCTGTCGGCGCGATGCATGAAGAAACCAGCTGGCTGCACCGACTCCGTTAGCGTCTCTTGAGTTAGCCATGTTTCCGTGAAGCAGAGCACGTTGCAATCCCTGATGTCTCTCTGGAATGCTACCCGTGCTCGGATTTCATCAACCTTATTGTCAAGAGACTGGACATTGGCGAGTAGTATGCTAGGGAGTGGAGCGCGATGTGCCCGTCTCCGAAGCCTGACCACGAGACCGCCTCGTTTGCCCCTTTTACGGCGTCGCACAGGGTCGCCGGCTGGGATCAGATCCATTGTATTGGGTGGAAGGCCAAACACTGGATCCGTTTCGGGAAAGTCATATTCCTGGTAGGAACGATGATGAGTTGACGTTAATCGTATATTCAGTAGTTCCTCCCGACTGTATGTAATGAAACCTAAGATTACCTGGGGTACCGATGTAAGAAATAACACATAAAAAAACAAAATACTGCATATTTTCCAAGGAACGCGAAGCGAGGCGGCCATCTCGGTTCGGCGCCGGAACTAAGGCGCCGAATGTCAACATAATGTCAACATTCATGAAACCAGTGCTTTTACGGTTACAGAAGTCAACAAATGAGAGCGCCTGGGGAATGGGAGTGATGCTGGGGGCTGCAGGGCCTGGATTCACCTCTACATCACCAGAGGAACAGAGGAGGAGTAGGATAAGAGTATGGCTAAAGACTAAAAGAACTGGTCGTCTAGTGCGTTCGGAACAGAGAGTAAAGGAGGCAGGTTTCTGGGCACGGAACAATAGATTCAAGGCATAATGTACAGACAAGGGTATGGTAGGATGTGAGTACAGTGGAGGTAAGCCTAGGCATTGAGTGATGATGAGAGAGGTTTTGTCTCTAGAAGCACCATTCACCGGTCACCGCATGTGTGGGGGGTGGAACAACAGAGCTAGCTAAGGCATATGGAGCAGGGCTGGAGGCTCTAAAGTGAAATAAGACATACATTACTAACCAGAACAGCAATAGACAAGGCACATTGACATTAGGGAGAGGCATGCGTAGCCGAGTAATCATAGGGTCCAGTGAGTAGCTAGGCGAGCTGGAGGCACGGAGATTCAGACAGCTAGCAGGCCGGGGAAGCAGCAGGCTAGCAGATGGGCCTCAGGGGGACGTTGCAACGGGGGTGCCTGTTGAAACCCCCTCGGAACGGTTACGTCGGCAGACCAGTCGTGATGGATCGGCAGGACTCCGTGTCGGCAGCAAAGGGTCCAGGCCAATTGGCAAAAGAGGTAATTGAAGCCCAGGAATTCTTGATAGATATATTCGGCTAGCCGGGAGATGGGCCTAGATTTGAGGCTAGCTCCAGGCTAACTGGTGCTTGCTTCGGGACAGAGACGTTGGCCAGGAGTAGCCACTCGGGATAGCAGCTAGCTAACTGCGATGATCCGGAGAAAAGATTCAGAGCTTGCGGTAGGAATCCGGAGATGTGGTGGAGAAAAGCAGTTCGATATGCTCTGGGTTGATATCGTGCTGTGCAGGCTGGCAGGAGTTGACCGAGCTGAAGCTGACAGATGTCCCAGTTAACGGTGATGGCTAACTGACTACTAGCTAGTAGCTGGCTAGCTTGAAGGAGTTTACGGTTCTAAAGTATAAAAAAGAGCAGATCCATACCGCATTGGGTGAGGCGGGTTACAGGAGATTATTTCAATCTGTAGATGGAAAAATTTGATGAAAAATACATAGTAAATATATACGAAGAAAGAAACGATATATACAAGGGACAGGACAAGACAATCAAAACATCGCCATCTTGGATATCTGGGAGTTGAACCGCAGAGTGAAGGAAA
This sequence comes from Salvelinus alpinus, assembly GCF_045679555.1. Lineage (NCBI taxonomy): Eukaryota > Metazoa > Chordata > Actinopteri > Salmoniformes > Salmonidae > Salvelinus > Salvelinus alpinus. Next base: position 48,149,796 of record NC_092109.1, read on the forward strand.
TGCAGCCAACAAGTGCTCAACATATGTGGGAACTCCTTCAAGACTTTTGGAAAAGCATTCCAGGTGAAGCTGGTTGAAAGAATGCCAAGAGCGTGCAAAGCTGTCAAGGCAAAGGGTGGCTACTTTGAAGAACCTAAAATCTAAAATATATTTTGATTTGTTTAACACTTTGTTGGTTACTACATGATTCCATATGTGTTATTTCATAGTTTTGATGTCTTCACTATTATTCTACAATGTAGAAAATAGTAAAAATAAAGAAAAACCCTCAATTGAGCAGGTGTCCAAACTTTTGACTGGTACTGTATATTAAAAATATACTCAAGACACATCTTCACACACATTTTAGATTCTTTAGAATGGTGTTTTCCTGCTAACTGTATTTAAAATGTGATATCTGTCATTCTGACCACCGTGGGACACCCTAATGGGTTACACACCCAATGGGTCCGGTAAACATTTCAAATAGCCGGTAAATTAATATTGTCCCGGTCACGCTGTCCGGCATCACTATTTCCTAACAGAAAACCTGGTGTGTGTGTGTACTCACCTCAGCGATAAGGTCTCCCTCGTTGATCTTGTCTCCCTCCTTCTTCTCCCAGCGAGCGATGGTTCCAGTCTGCATGGTGGGGGACAGAGCAGGCAGCTCCACCTAACACACAGTCACACACAAATAATACAAACATTCAGAGTCTGAATCTCTTTATTAAACACGTATTTAATTGCTAACTGCCTATGGGCCCAATTTGCATGTGCAAAACAGTGAGAAAACCTCCCCTCTGAACAGTAATATATCTAGTAAACCGATAATCTGAACAATAATATATCTAGTAAACCGCCCATCTGAACAGTAATATATCTAGTAAACCTCCCATCTGAACAGTAATATATCTAGTAAACCTCCCATCTGAACAGTAATATATCTAGTAAACCTCCCATCTGAACAGTAATATATCTAGTAAACCTCCCATCTGAACAGTAATATATCTAGTAAACCTCCCATCTGAACAGTAATATATCTAGTAAACCTCCCATCTGAACAGTAATATATCTAGTAAACCGATAATCTGAACAGTAATATATCTAGTAAACCGCCCATCTGAACAGTAATATATCTAGTAAACCGCCCATCTGAACAGTAATATATCTAGTAAACCTCCCATCTGAACAGTAATATATCTAGTAAACCGATAATCTGAACAATAATATATCTAGTAAACCTCCCATCTGAACAGTAATATATCTAGTAAACCGATAATCTGAACAATAATATATCTAGTAAACCTCCCATCTGAACAGTAATATATCTAGTAAACCGATAATCTGAACAATAATATATCTAGTAAACCGCCCATCTGAACAGTAATATATCTAGTAAACCGATAATCTGAACAATAATATATCTAGTAAACCGCCCATCTGAACAGTAATATATCTAGTAAACCTCCCATCTGAACAATAATATATCTAGTAAACCTCCCATCTGAACAGCAATATATCTAGTAAACCGATAATCTGAACAATAATATATCTAGTAAACCTCCCATCTGAACAATAATATATCTAGTAAACCTCCCATCTGAACAATAATATATCTAGTAAACCTCCCATGTGAACAATAATATATCTAGTAAACCTCCCATGTGAACAGTAATATATCTAGTAAACCTCCCATCTGAACAGTAATATATCTAGTAAACCTCCCATCTGAACAGTAATATATCTAGTAAACCTCCCATCTGAACAGTAATATATCTAGTAAACCGATAATCTGAACAATAATATATCTAGTAAACCTCCCATCTGAACAATAATATATCTAGTAAACCTCCCATCTGAACAATAATATATCTAGTAAACCTCCCATCTGAACAGTAATATATCTAGTAAACCTCCCATCTGAACAATAATATATCTAGTAAACCTCCCATCTGAACAATAATATATCTAGTAAACCTCCCATCTGAACAGTAATATATCTAGTAAACCGATAATCTGAACAATAATATATCTAGTAAACCTCCCATCTGAACAGTAATATATCTAGTAAACCGATAATCTGAACAATAATATATCTAGTAAACCGCCCATCTGAACAGTAATATATCTAGTAAACCGATAATCTGAACAATAATATATCTAGTAAACCGCCCATCTGAACAGTAATATATCTAGTAAACCGATAATCTGAACAATAATATATCTAGTAAACCTCCCATCTGAACAGTAATATATCTAGTAAACCTCCCATCTGAACAGTAATATATCTAGTAAACCTCCCATCTGAACAGTAATATATCTAGTAAACCTCCCATCTGAACAGTAATATATCTAGTAAACCTACCATCTGAACAGTAATATATCTAGTAAATCTCCCATCTGAACAGTAATATATCTAGTAAACCTCCCATCTGAACAGTAATATATCTAGTAAACCTCCCATCTGAACAGTAATATATCTAGTAAACCTCCCATCTGAACAGTAATATATCTAGTAAACCTCCCATCTGAACAGTAATACATCTAGTAAACCTCCCATCTGAACAGTAATATATCTAGTAAACCTCCCATCTGAACAGTAATATATCTAGTAAACCTCCCATCTGAACAGTAATATATCTAGTAAACCTCCCACCTGAACAGTAATATATCTAGTAAACCTCCCATCTGAACAGTAATATATCTAGTAAACCTCCCATCTGAACAGTAATATATCTAGTAAACCTCCCCTCTGAACAGTAATATATCTAGTAAACCTCCCACCTGAACAGTAATATATCTAGTAAACCTCCCATCTGAACAGTAATATATCTAGTAAACCTCCCCTCTGAACAGTAATATATCTAGTAAACCTCCCCTCTGAACAGTAATATATCTAGTAAACCTCCCATCTGAACAGTAATATATCTAGTAAACCTCCCATCTGAACAGTAATATACAGTGGGGCAAAAAAGTATTTAGTCAGCCACCAATTGTGCAAGTTCTCCCACTTAAAAAGATGAGAGAGGCCTGTAATTTTCATCATAGGTACACTTCAACTGTGACAGACAAAATGAGAAAATATAATCCGGAAAATCACATTGTAGGATTTTTAATGAATTTATTTGCAAATTATGGTGGAAAATAAGTATTTGGTCACCTACAAACAAGCAAGATTTCTGGCTCTCACAGACCTGTAACTTCTTCTTTAAGAGGCTCCTCTGTCCTCCACTCGTTACCTGTATTAATGGCACCTGTTTGAACTTGTTATCAGTATAAAAGACACCTGTCCACAACCGCAAACAGTCACACTCCAAACTCCACTATGGCCAAGACCAAAGAGCTGTCAAAGGACACCAGAAACAAAATTGTAGACCTGCACCAGGCTGGGAAGACTGAATCTGCAATAGGTAAGCAGCTTGGTTTGAAGAAATCAACTGTGGGAGCAATTATTAGGAAATGGAAGACATACAAGACCACTGATAATCTCCCTCGATCTGGGGCTCCACGCAAGATCTCACCCCGTGGGGTCAAAATGATCACAGAACCACACGGGGGGACCTAGTGAATGACCTGCAGAGAGCTGGGACCAAAGTAACAAAGCCTACCATCAGTAACACACTATGCCGCCAGGGACTCAAATCCTGCAGTGCCAGGCGTGTCCCCCTGCTTAAGCCAGTACATGTCCAGGCCCGTCTGAAGTTTGCTAGAGAGCATTTGGATTATCCAGAAGAAGATTGGGAGAATGTCATATGGTCAGATAATCTCCCGGGTGGCGCAGTGGTCTAGGGCACTGCATCGCAGTGCTAGCTGCGCCACCAGAGTCTCTGGGTTCGCGCCTGGGCTGGGTTCGCGCCCAGGCTCTGTCGCAGCCGGCCGCAACCGGGAGATCCGTGGGGCGACGTCGTCTGGGTTAGGGAGGGTTTGGCCGGTAGGGAGGGTTTGGCCGGTAGGGATATCCTTGTCTCAGTATGTAAAAATGTAATAAAATGTATGCACTCTACTGTAAGTCGCTCTGGATAAGAGCGTCTGCTAAATGACTAAAATGTCAAATGTAAATGTCAGATGAAACCAAAATAGAACGTTTTGGTAAAAACTCAACTCGTCGTGTTTGGAGGACAAAGAATGCTGAGTTGCATCCAAAGAACACCATACCTACTGTGAAGCATGGGGGTGGAAACATCATGCTTTGGGGCTGTTTTTCTGCAAAGGGACCAGGACGACTGATCCGTGTAAAGGAAAGAATGAATGGGGCCATGTATCGTGAGATTTTGAGTGAAAACCTCCTTCCATCAGCAAGGGCATTGAAGATGAAACGTGGCTGGGTCTTTCAGCATGACAATGATCCCAAACACACCGCCCGGGCAACGAAGGAGTGGCTTCGTAAGAAGCATTTCAAGGTCCTGGAGTGGCCTAGCCAGTCTCCAGATCTCAACCCCATAGAAAATCTTTGGAGGGAGTTGAAAGTCCGTGTTGCCCAGCAACAGCCCCAAAACATCACTGCTCTAGAGGATGTTTGCATGGAGAAATGGGCCAAAATACCAGCAGCAGTGTGTGAAAACCTTGTGAAGACTTACAGAAAACGTTTGACCTCTGTCATTGCCAACAAAGGGTATATAACAAAGTATTGAGATAAACTTTTGTTATTGACCAAATACTTATTTTCCACCATAATTTGCAAATAAATTCATTAAAAATCCTACAATGTGATTTTCTGGAAAGAAAATTCTCATTTTCTCTGTCATAGTTGAAGTGTACCTATGATGAAAATTACAGGCCTCTCTCATCTTTTTAAGTGGGAGAACTTGCACAATTGGTGGCTGACTAAATACTTTTTTGCCCCACTGTATCTAGTAAACCGATAATCTGAACAATAATATCTAGTAAACCGATAATCTGAACAATAATATATCTTGTAAACCTCCCATCTGTACAGTAATATATCTAGTAAACCGCCCATCTGAACAGTAATATATCTAGTAAACATCAATGACAGTCAGGAGTTTTGAATACTGCAACTAGTGTTTGCATGATATGCAATGCATTTTCAGACTGGTTGAACAATGACCATTTTCTCCAAAGTATTATTTGTTTGTTATTATATGTGTATTAATATTTACATGGAGTGAGCACTGTGACTAAACTCTGGCTGTATATCTATTTACATGGAGTGAGCACTGTGACTAAACTCTGGCTGGCTGTATATCTATTTACATGGAGTGAGCACTGTGACTAAACTCTGGCTGGCTGTATATCTATTTACATGGAGTGAGCACTGTGACTAAACTCTGGCTGGCTGTATATCTATTTACATGGAGTGAGCACTGTGACTAAACTCTGGCTGTATATCTATTTGCATGGAGTGAGCACTGTGACTAAACTCTGCCTGGCTGTATATCTATTTACATGGAGTGAGCACTGTGACTAAACTCTGGCTGGCTGTATTTCATACATGGAAAGCATGGAATTTGGGCAATGCAGAAATAATGACACACTGAAGATAAACAACTTGTGCAATATACATGTAGCACCTTTAAATCAGTGGCCGCCATTGTTGTCATTCCCTTGTTATTGATTGAATATACACTGAGTGTGCAAAACATTAGGAACAGTACAGACAGACTGGTGAATCCAGGTAAACGCTATGATCCCTTATTGATGTCACCTGTTAAATCCACTTCAATCAGTGTAGCTGAAGGGGAGGAGACAGGTTAAAGAATGATTTTTAAGCCTTGAGACAGGCATTGTGTATGTGTGCCATTCAGAGGGTGAATGGGCAAGACAAATATTGTAAATGCCTTTGAACAGGGTCTGGTAGTAGGTGCCAGGCGCATCGGTTTGTGTCAAAAACTGTAACGGTGCTGGGTTTTTCACGCTCAACAGTTTCCCGTGTGTATCATGAATGGTCCACCATCCAGAGGACATCCAGCCAACTTGACACAAATGTGGGAAGCATTGGAGTCAACCTGGGCCAGCATCCCTGTGGAACGCTTTCGAAAACTTGTAGAGTCCATGCCCCAACAAATTGAGGCTGTTCTGGGGTCAAAGGGGGGGTGCATTTTTTGATAAAACTATACTAAATATAATCACGTCACCAAATAATTGATTATTATTACTGTTTTTATGACATTACTTTAGCTAATATGGTGACAACGATGTGGGCTGTGTGTAGCGGTTATGATATGGTATGGCATGGAAATATTTTTTGGACTGGTCACATACAGCTGATGTGTCGTCCATTGAAGACCATAAGCGAAGGGAAAAGGTGAGAGGAGAGCGCAAAGATGCAAGAAGGAATACAACGTGGCTGCTATGAAAGTGAACTGTGTTTATGCGTGATCAGGGGTGTATTCATTCCGCTGATTCTGTGGAAAACATGTTTTTTAAACGGAAGCAAATAGAATGAAACGGGGATAAACATAACTGAATTTGTCCAACAGAAATTCTTGTTTGCAACTGTTGGACTAATGATTACACCCTAGATCAGCTACATGCAGGCAAAAGTGTGCAAGGCGGTATTGAATGTGTCACTGTCTGTTCATGTGTTTGTCACCTCAAATGTTTCTCTCGACTTGTGCACACCTACATTGTAAACGTTCATTCATAGGCTAGGTTGTAGCAATCTCATGATGGGTATAGGGACAATTTGAGTATATGTAGTAGCCTAAACCTATCGCTGTTACACTGAACTGAGTGAATGGAATATGAATGACAGTCATCCAATATGCTGTAATAGAAATAAGGCCATAATCATGAAAATAATGATAATTGTCCTCCCTCAACGGCACTGACCGTCACTGGTTGAAATACGTATATATATATATGATAGATATATGTAACATCGCATAAATATTGCCAGGAGTGTTGAATAAAAAAACATGTTATTTGGGGTCTCCTTTGGCAGTCCTAATCACTACTTAATTTTCATGCAATGAAAACTTGGTCCTAGTTTATAAAAGTTAACGTTCACTGACACACAATTCAAAACAATTTCGATGGCTCGCATGGCAATAAAGCTGCATTTTTTATATTTCGGATCTATTTGGGTCGGATACAGACCCGACCCAAGGATGCGATTCTCTCTCACCTCGGACATGTTTTGGGTAGGATCTGGTCCACCTCGGATCGGATATTGATTTTCAAAAAAAATTACAGGATCATATCGGGGTCAGGTAGGAATTTAACGCATCCAATTCAGTTCGGATCTGAATTTTAGGATCCGAGAAGACTTCTAGTCATAGCCCACACAATCACAAAGTTAACTAGCTAGCTGGCTAGCAAGCTACATCACTAAAGTTACCTTCTGGTGCGGTGGTAGGCTGTAGAAGCGCTGGGTGCTGCTGGCGGGCAGGGGGGCTTGCAGCAGGGCCGTTCTGCTGGCGAGCACCACGGTGTTCAAACTACCTCTATTGCAAACAGCCCTTGACCGGATAAAACCGTGGTAACGCCTCAGATGACAAGGTCCCGGAGAGGGGCGAGAGCTCAGGGCAGGCCCAGGTAGGGCACCACGGCACCGGGGAATCGCTGAAGAATTCCTCAGCCGCAGGACGAGACGAAGCATTTCGTCTTGGTTAGTTTAGTCGCTAAATACCTTTTAGATTCCGCTGGATCTACTCCGGTACCGGAATAGCTGGTAGCAATAAAGTATCTTTCTGTCCCCCGAACCAGCCCAGGTAGCTCTGTGCTCACTTTCCAATGACCTCTCTCATCACAACACAACGCTTTACGGCTCTCCTTCCCCCGTCCTACACCCGTCCTAAACTAGGTTGCCAAGTTGGCGAAATACAGATTTCCAAATTCAGTTGAAACTCTCCCACGTCATTTCATGTGTCCTCAGATTTTTTTGAGCCGTGTTATATTTACTTAATCAGTATGATATTGAGATGAATATAGCCACGTTTATTTACCCAATTCTTTAGATAACATCATAAGGCCAGTGTCTACGAGTGTTGTCTAGTTGTCACAGTGAGTAACATCCATAAATCTAAAGGAAAACTTTTTTATCTGGCAACGTTGAGGACTCGGTCTACTGACGTAAAAGAATCGCAAAGCGGCTGCTCTGGGAGCTCTGCAGTTTGGTAGAGGCGCCACCTGAGGGCGCTGACAGGCCGGTTTGGCTGGATTTATGTATTCAATTGAGTACAACAGTATATAAAACCTAGTGTTAAAACCAGGAAATTATTTTAATTGTTTTTCCGCAATTCATTTTTTGGTAGGGGATTGTAGAACTACTTCATATAATGTCTGTGTTTCGTGTAGGCTTACCCTGGCGTAATGTTTTGATAACCACGCAAATCTCTCTCGGACAAGGTCACTTTTATCAACATATTCGCCTGTGTTTACCATCCAAAATTGAAACGCTAATAATCCGCTAATGTGGTTATCATACAGAACTACACATCCTGTCGCAAGCTTTTACATAATCACTCAAGGTGCAGGGTGGGAGAAACCTCCACATTACTCCATGCAAACTCTCACCGACAAGTAGCAAGTAACCTAGTAGGTAGATATATGAGCCTTTTACCGAGGTAAAGTTGGCTTTATATTGTAACGACCCTGGGTTTATACGCGCGGATATCGACTCTGCCGCTCGAAAAGTATTTTGCGGCACAGTCGATAGCGCGTTGGACTTCGGGCTAGAAGGTCGAGGGTTCGAGACCTGCTCCCTGCCTGTTTCATTACAATATGATAGAAATACATAAAATCTCACACATCACGGCGTACACATCACGGACAAACTGAAATGGTCCACCCACACAGACAGCGTGGTGAAGAAGGAGCAGCAGCGCCTCTTCAACCTCAGGAGGCTGAAGAAATTCGGCTTGTCACCAAAAACACTCACAAACTTTTACAGATGCACAATCGAGAGCATCCTGTCGGGCTGTATCACCGCCTGGTACGGCAACTGCTCCGCCCACAACCGTAAGGCTCTCCAGAGGGTAGTGAGGTCTGCACAACGCATCACCGGGGGCAAACTACCTGCCCTCCAGGACACCTACACCCCCGATGTCACAGGAAGGCCAAAAAGATCATCAAGGACAACAACCACCCGAGCCACTGCCTGTTCACCCTGCTATCATCCAGAAGGCGAGGTCAGTACAGGTGCATCAAAGCAGGGACCGAGAGACTGAAAAACAGCTTCTATCTCAAGGCCATCAGACTGTTAAACAGCCATCACTAACATTGAGTGGCTGCTGCCAACATACTGACTCAACTCCAGCCACTTTAATAATGGAAACATGTATGTAATAAATGTATCACTAGTCACTTTAAACAATGCCACTTAATATAATGTTTACATACCCTACATTACTCATCTCATATGTATATACTGTACTCTATACCATCTACTGCATCTTGCCTATGCCGTTCGGCCATCATTCATTCATATATTTTTATGTACATATTCGTATTCACCCCTTTACACTTGTGTGTATAAGGTAGTAGTTGTGGAATTGTTAGGTTAGATTACTTGTTAGATATTACTGCATGGTCGGAACTAGAAGCACAAGCATTTCGCTACACTCGCATTAACATCTGCTAACCATGTGTATGTGACAAATACAATTTGATTTGAAATATTGCATTTAAAGGTGAAGACATCTAATTCAGTGATTGTCTCAGAAAAGAGTGAAGATATGCATTTATTTGCAATAACTTTAAAGTGCAATTTGTTCTATATGAAGTTGTACAATGTTTACAATCTCAAATTGTATGCCAAATCAATATTCTCATTGTTAGTGCAACAGTTCTACATTTTAAAGTAGTTACAAGGCACAACAGTAATTTATTTATACGTCTCTAGTTTAACAGCCAAGATGCCCAATCATTTTCTGTTTTGGCTTTGTTGATGTTCTTTGTCATCCCCAGACAATGTGAATGGAACCGTCTCTGGAAACACAGAGCGTTCTATCTGCACTATTCAAAACATAAAACAGAGTTGTGTTTATTTATTTATGTTTATGTACCCAAATTCTGTTTCATGCTTTTGCAATTAGGAACATTTTCAAATTTAATTGGATTTTTTGTTCAATTGCTAAATTGACTTTAAATGACATGCATTTGACCACAACCCTGACAGAAGAACACATAACTGTGGTGTTAATCCTCGTTGAGTATTCTGGCAATATAAGTCATATAGAAATAAAGGCATACATTTGCAAAAAACATATGCCTTGATAAAAAAGGTATCACACATCAATGTTGTAATATCAAACATTACAATAATGTCAGTCTTTCAAATCCAAATCATTTTAATCGTCACTTGTGCCAGACACAACGTGTGTACCTGCTGGAGGTCATTTTGCAGGGCTCTGGCAGTGCTCCTCCTTGCACAAAGGTGGAGGTAGCGGTCCTGCTGCTGGGTTGTTGCCCTCCTACGGCCTCTGTCTCCTGGTAGCGCCTCCATGCTCTGGACACTACGCTGACAGACACAGCAAACCTTCTTGCCACAGCTCGCATTGATCTGCCATCCTGGATGAGCTGCACTACCTGAGCCACTTCTGTGTGTTGTAGACTCCGTCTCATGCTACCACTAGAGTGAAAGCACCGCCAGCATTCAAAAGTGACCAAAACATCAGCCAGGAAGCATAGGAACTGAGAAGTGGTCTGTGGTCACCACCTGCAGAACCACTCCTTTATTGGGGGTGTCTTGCTAATTGCCTATAATTTCCACCTTTTGTCTATTCCATTTGCACAACAGCATGTGAAATGTATTGTCAATCAGTGTTGCTTGCTAAGTGGACAGTTTGATTTCACAGAAGTGTGATTGACTTGGAGTTACATTGCGTTGTTTAAGTGTTCCCTTTATTTTTTTGAGCAGTGTATAAAAATAAGTGTTACAATCTAAGGTAACGCTGTAGCGGTATTAATTAGAGAAAGGTAAAGAAGATTTTGTTCGGGCGCCAGGCAGGTATTAACCCTGCCGAAAGGAAAATAGTAGAACAGCGAGAGTACCACTACCAGACCCACACACATCAACAGAAGAGACTGCCTAGAGTGTAGCCTGTTGACCAGATAGCCAGCGGATAGAAAAAAGAATACACACCCTATAGATCCCACATCACATCACAGTCCTTCCACAATTCTTGGTAACCCCACCAAGCATACCTCATATAACAATAATGGCAGAGCAAATAAACAGCAACTTCATACAATAACGAATGAAACCAGTCATCACACAGAGGATTTGCAAGAGTTTGTATTCTCTGTTGTGAGGAGTGCAGAGGGTATGAAGGTGTGGTGTTCATATACACACTAGTCCAGCTCCAATGAAACTTCAATGTACTTAGGAAATAGAGTCGGTTGCAGTGTAAAGCACTGGACCATAGCGGGAAGAGAAAGAGAGAAAGGGAACAAGAGAGGTCTTAGCTGTGGTCTTGAGGTTGCAGGTGTACGGTCTGACTGTCCGAATGGAGTGTTGGGTTGTAGTTGAACGCTTCGCAACAATGTTGCTACTAATCCCTTTGATCCATAACCGTAGCGGTCCCACATGAGAACAACCACGTCGTCGAGCGATCACACCGTTCCAAACACTGTACAACCACATACGCTGAAGATAAACAAACAAACTCTGCAGCATAACACACAACCAAAACTGTCGCCCCAATCAATAGCTCCTTCCCAATAGAGCTTAACGAGCTCTTTTATCTCCTCCTTCCTACTGCTCATGCGCTCTTAAAGTGGCAGCGCACTTAAGTGCAGGATTTCGCCACAACGCCAAGTAATTTAGTCTCAACTTGTTTAACAGCCACACCTTTCATTACCAGATTCAGCTGAGGTCTAGAGCTCAGGGAGTTATTTGTAACAAATACAATGTTCTTCGTTTTAGAGATGTTCAGGACCAGTTTATTACTGGCCACCCATTCCAAAACTGACTGCAACTCCTTGTTAAGGGATTTCAGTGACTTAATTAGCTGTGGTTGTTGATGCGTATATGGTTGACTCATCAGCATACATGGACACACAGACTTTGTTTAATACCAGTGGCAGGTCATTGGTAAAAATATAAAAAGTAGAGGGCCTAGGGAGATGCCCTGCGGTACACCACACCCTACATGTTTGACAGAGAGGCTTCCATTAAAGAAAACCCTCTGAGTTCTATTCGATAGATAGCGCTTGTTAATTTGTTTTTCCAACAATGTCAGGTACAGGCAGGGATGACTGGGGCCTTCAAGTAAGGCACAGGGGGTAAGAAGTCATTTGAACATCACAGATATAAATTCCCACTGTGCCACATGATAAAGTTAACTACATTACTTTATTTGGCTGCTTTGAACAAAACTTGATTGTTATATAACCTGTTCTGTGAGCCGTGTGTGTGTGAACTATGTGGAATATTTTTGGACCATTGTCTTCTCTGAAAACAGGTACTGACAGGAGGAGCAATATGAGTCTGTCAGAGGTCGTCACGCTGGATGGTGATGGTGATGGAGGCTTTGGTGGTCCACACAACGAAGAAGCAGGTGTCCCTTCCAGTGATGTGGAGCTGACCTTGGACCTGGTGCCAGTAAGGATGGTCTTAAAAGAGGCGGTAAGAGCAGCGACGGAGTAACGTGCTTGACCTTAACCACTGCTCCATAATTGCTAGCCGTCAACCTCCCTCTCCTCATGGTGTGCCAGTTAAGGATTGGTGTGCTGTCCAACTGTTGCCTGCCATATAGCCTCCTGTTGCTCCTGCATGCCCCAGGTGCCCTTGTTTTAACAATGTCCGGTACTGACAGGGAGGACAGCGGTTGTTCTGGCTCAAGTTTCTTAGCCACTGAAGATCCTCCTCTGTGGGCTCTCAGGACAGAGGGTCGTAGTCTTCAGCTGGGTACAGGTCCTCCACTGACTGCACCTGGTTGGGCACTGCTGGCTTCCTGCACTCACATTCCACATCTGTACGGCCAATATTGTGAACCGCCAAAATAGGCTGCAGGCTACGCTTATGAGCTCCATGGAGACATTCGCATGTGGTAGAGAATTCCCTGGTCACCTATAGAGATCTGCCAACAGGAAGTGGTCACCTATAGAGACCTGCCAACAGGAAGTGGTCACCTATAGAGACCTGCCAACAGGAAGGGGTTAAGTGCCACATGCTTTTCAATGCATGACTTTGAACACCTTGTGCTATATAAATAAAGTTAAGTTAAAGTTAATAAAGTAACATTTCGTTGACATTACAGCTATAGAATATTTAACAAATTTTCACGAGGACAAGTGAAGTTTTTCAATAAAATCACAAGTTATAAATTAAAAGTTTATCACTTGACATGTCAATCAAATAGTGGGAAGGATCCTATAAATCAGGACTGTATGAATGCATGTACCACTCTGAATAAATAAGTACTGAAGATTGTCTCTGGTGATGAAACTACAATACCAGCTGGATGTCTAAACTAAGTCAATTCTGAATGTCAATCGATTTTTAGAATCATTCTCATCTCATTTTTATTATTATACATTTTTGTACCCCCTTTTTCGCCCCAAATTCGATCTTGTCTCATCGCTGCCGACTCCCCAAAGGGCTCGGGAGACGAAGGTCGAGTCATGCGTCCTCCGAAACATGACCCGCCAAACCGCGCATCTTAATACCCGCCGGCTTAACCCGGAAGCCAGGAGGAAACACCGTTCACCTGACGACCGAGGTCAGCCTGCAGGCACCCGGCGACCACAAGGAGTTGCAAGAGCACGATGAGCCAAGTAAAGCTGAAATAAACACCAAAGTCGACATACTGTACAAACATATCTAGGCTAAGTAATACAAAAATATGTTTTGATCTACTGCTCTGCTAACTAGCTAGCTAAAGTGTAGTCAGTGACTAGCTAAGACAGAGAAAGGGGTTGAAGAAGTTCAACACTTTATTCAATTCATTTCAATACAGCATATAGATTCATCATGGATTGGGCACAGGTCTCGGATCGCGCTGGTGAACTGTAGCTGACAGTGTCGGCTGGAGATGACCAGCAGAAGCTTCCTGCAGGAAGTTGTAGTTTTGCTGAGGTTTTCTCTGTTGCTAATTAGTATTTTGAATTTGAGACAAATATGTTGATACAACTTACACGGTTATCAAAACATCACGCCAAGGTAAGCCTATACCAAATACATACTTAATTTGAAGTGTTTGTAAAATTCACTGTGAAAAATTAATGGAGGAAAAACAATTTCCGTGTTTGACCGTTAGGTTTTATGGGTATTGTGACGCGTCCACTATGGCGGACTATGAGTTTATAGTAACAGTAACCAGGTTTCCATCCAACCTTTTTATGCGAGTAAAGTACATGTCGAATAAAAAATGTCCTGACAGGCCTGATGGAAACCATTTTTGGGGGGTCAACTTTCCAAATGTCGACAAAACAAAATACGCTAGACAAGGTGGGATCTTTTTGTGTCAGTAAAATTAATTATGCGAGAAATGTCAAACGCTTTTATGCGCAAATATTGATATAATAACCAACATATTTATTAGGCTACAGATTAAATAAATGATGAACTTCACAGGGTGGTGAAAGTGCACGGTGATGAGCTTGATGCTTTCCAATACATATCGAGGTTCTTATTATAGTGACATGATCATCGATGCTTGGCTGCCGTTTTACAAAATGGTACTATGTTGTCCATAATAATCTCATTATGTAGGCCATTCATGCGCTCTAGCCAACAGCGCTCTTGGCTAGAACGCACCTGCCAATACCAGAATGGGCACACTTGCTATAACGCAACATCAGTAGAGTTGAAAATGCAATGGAAACCCATTTAACATGTATTTTTTAATTGGTACATACAGGGAATTTATCCGCAAAAGGTATTTTTATGTGCACTAAGTCATCACGCAACAAGTCCATTTAATAGAAACACATCTCTGGTGGGAAAATGTGCATATTGTTTATTAAAATGCTTAAAACATGTCTGTCCGGTGGTTCGGAGCGTTTATTAAAACATGGAGGTCTGGTGGCTGTACAGAGACATGGGGCTGTTCCAGACCGCAGGGTCAATCAGTTAGCCGGCTAACAAACCTTCTGAAATAATGTCATATTTTCAAGAGATGAGACTTGAAACTGGCATCATGGCAATAATGTCAAGGTATAACTGGCATCATGGCAATAACGTCAAGGTATAACTGGCATCATGGCAATAACGTCAAGGTATAACTGGCATCATGGCAATAACGTCAAGGTATAACTGGCATCATGGCAATAACGTCAAGGTATAACTGGCATCATGGCAATAACGTCAAGGTCTAACTGGCATCATGGCAATAATGTCAAGGTCTAACTGGCATCATGGCAATAACGTCAAGGTATAACTGGCATCATGGCAATAATGTCAAGGTCTAACTGGCATCATGGCAATAATGTCAAGGTCTAACTGGCATCATGGCAATAACGTCAAGGTATAACTGGCATCATGGCAATAATGTCAAGGTATAACTGGCATCATGGCAATAACGTCAAGGTATAACTGGCATCATGGCAATAACGTCAAGGTATAACTGGCATCATGGCAATAACGTCAAGGTATAACTGGCATCATGGCAATAACGTCAAGGTATAACTGGCATCATGGCAATAATGTCAAGGTCTAACTGGCATCATGGCAATAATGTCAAGGTCTAACTGGCATCATGGCAATAACGTCAAGGTATAACTGGCATCATGGCAATAACGTCAAGGTATAACTGGCATCATGGCAATAACGTCAAGGTATAACTGGCATCATGGCAATAATGTCAAGGTATAACTGGCATCATGGCAATAATGTCAAGGTCTAACTGGCATCATGGCAATAACGTCAAGGTATAACTGGCATCATGGCAATAATGTCAAGGTATAACTGGCATCATGGCAATAACGTCAAGGTATAACTGGCATCATGGCAATAACGTCAAGGTCTAACTGGCATCATGGCAATAATGTCAAGGTATAACTGGCATCATGGCAATAACGTCAAGGTATAACTGGCATCATGGCAATAATGTCAAGGTATAACTGGCATCATGGCAATAATGTCAAGGTATAACTGGCATCATGGCAATAACGTCAAGGTATAACTGGCATCATGGCAATAACGTCAAGGTATAACTGGCATCATGGCAATAATGTCAAGGTATAACTGGCATCATGGCAATAACGTCAAGGTATAACTGGCATCATGGCAATAATGTCAAGGTATAACTGGCATCATGGCAATAATGTCAAGGTATAACTGGCATCATGGCAATAATGTCAAGGTATAACTGGCATCATGGCAATAACGTCAAGGTATAACTGGCATCATGGCAATAACGTCAAGGTATAACTGGCATCATGGCAATAATGTCAAGGTATAACTGGCATCATGGCAATAACGTCAAGGTATAACTGGCATCATGGCAATAATGTCAAGGTATAACTGGCATCATGGCAATAATGTCAAGGTATAACTGGCATCATGGCAATAATGTCAAGGTATAACTGGCATCATGGCAATAACGTCAAGGTCTAACTGGCATCATGGCAATAACGTCAAGGTATAACTGGCATCATGGCAATAATGTCAAGGTATAACTGGCATCATGGCAATAATGTCAAGGTATAACTGGCATCATGGCAATAACGTCAAGGTCTAACTGGCATCATGGCAATAACGTCAAGGTATAACTGGCATCATGGCAATAATGTCAAGGTATAACTGGCATCATGGCAATAACGTCAAGGTATAACTGGCATCATGGCAATAATGTCAAGGTATAACTGGCATCATGGCAATAACGTCAAGGTATAACTGGCATCATGGCAATAATGTCAAGGTATAACTGGCATCATGGCAATAACGTCAAGGTATAACTGGCATCATGGCAATAACGTCAAGGTATAACTGGCATCATGGCAATAATGTCAAGGTATAACTGGCATCATGGCAATAACGTCAAGGTATAACTGGCATCATGGCAATAACGTCAAGGTCTAACTGGCATCATGGCAATAATGTCAAGGTCTAACTGGCATCATGGCAATAACGTCAAGGTATAACTGGCATCATGGCAATAACGTCAAGGTATAAATGGCATCATGGCAATAACGTCAAGGTATAAATGGCATCATGGTATAAATTACTTGACAACCATATTCAAGTTCAGCTTTATAAATATATCAGTAAATCAAGAGATATATTTTACTCCTAATAAGAGTTATCTGGCTTAACCTACTCCCAATAAGAGTTATCTGGCCTAACTTAGTCCTAATAAGAGTTATCTGGCTTAACCTACTCCCAATAAGAGTTATCTGGCTTAACTTACTCCTAATAAGAGTTATCTGGCCTAACTTAGTCCTAATAAGAGTTATCTGGCCTAACTTAGTCCTAATAAGAGTTATCTGGCTTTACTTACTCCCAATAAGAGTTATCTGGCTTAACCTACTCCTAATAAGAGTTATCTGGCCTAACTTAGTCCTAATAAGAGTTATCTGGCTTTACTTACTCCTAATAAGAGTTATCTGGCTTAACTTACTCCCAATAAGAGTTATCTGGCTTAACTTACTCCCAATAAGAGTTATCTGGCTTAACCTACTCCCAATAAGAGTTATCTGGCTTAACTTACTCCCAATAAGAGTTATCTGGCTTAACTTACTGATCCTGCTTTTGCAACAGCTCAGTGTTCTGATGTTCAACTCTACTGCAAAAACATTCTCCTCTGTAAACAATACAAAACATAATTCATTCTTAATTCTAAATAAAAACAACATTTTAAACCAGAATAGAAATATATTAACAGGAATGTACAACAAAAACAATGACAATTCAGCAGTGTTTCATCTACAGTAACGTTATAACTCAGTCCGTCCAGTTTGTGATTATATACTGCAGAAAAGCATGTCCTTCATAAGGCACAGTTCTCAAAGGATTTAGTAACAGTGTGTTCCTCAGCAACACCTCTCTAGGTCCTTTAGTAACAGTGTGTTCCTCAGCAACACCTCTCTAGGTCCTTTAGTAACAGTGTGTTCCTTAGCAACACCTCACTAGGTCCTTTAGTAACAGTGTGTTCCTTAGCAACACCTCTCTAGGTCCTTTAGTAACAGTGTGTTCCTCAGCAACACCTCTCTAGGTCCTTTAGTAACAGTGTGTTCCTCAGCAACACCTCTCTAGGTCCTTTAGTAACAGTGTGTTCCTCAGCAACACCTCTCTAGGTCCTTTAGTAACAGTGTGTTCCTTAGCAACACCTCACTAGGTCCTTTAGTAACAGTGTGTTCCTCAGCAACACCTCTCTAGGTCCTTTAGTAACAGTGTGTTCCTCAGCAACACCTCTCTAGGTCCTTTAGTAACAGTGTGTTCCTTAGCAACACCTCACTAGGTCCTTTAGTAACAGTGTGTTCCTCAGCAACACCTCACTAGGTCCTTTAGTAACAGTGTGTTCCTTAGCAACACCTCACTAGGTCCTTTAGTAACAGTGTGTTCCTCAGCAACACCTCTCTAGGTCCTTTAGTAACAGTGTGTTCCTCAGCAACACCTCTCTAGGTCCTTTAGTAACAGTGTGTTCCTCAGCAACACCTCACTAGGTCCTTTAGTAACAGTGTGTTCCTCAGCAACACCTCTCTAGGTCCTTTAGTAACAGTGTGTTCCTCAGCAACACCTCTCTAGGTCCTTTAGTAACAGTGTGTTCCTCAGCAACACCTCGCTAGGCCCATTCTTAAATGGAAGAAGTTTGGAACAACCAACACTCTTCCTAGAGCTGGCCGGCCAGCCAAACTGAGCAATCGGGGGAGGAGGGTCTAGGTCAGGGAGGTGACAGAGCTCTTCTGTGTAAATGGAATAATCTTCCAGAAGAACAACCATCTCTGTGTCCACCAAGGCCTTTGTCGTAGAGTGACCAGACGGAAGCCACTCCTCAGTAAAATGCACATGACAGCCCGCTTGGAGTTTGCCGGAAGGCACCTAAAGACTCCCAGACCATGAGAAACAAGATTCTCAGGTCTGATGAAACCAAGATTGAACTCTTTGGCCTGAATGCAAAGCATCATGTCTGGAGAAAACCTGGCACCATCCCTATGGTGAAGCGTGGTGGTGGGAGCATCATGCTGTGGGGATGTTTTTCAGGACTAGTCAGGATCAAGGCAAAGATGAATGGAGCAAAGTACAGAGAGATCCTTGTTGAAAACCTGCCCCAGAGTGCTCAGGGCCTCAGACTGGGGCGAAGGTTCACCTTCCAACAGGACAATGACCCTAAGCACACAGCCAAGACAACGCAGGAGTGGCTTCGGGACAAGTCTCTGAATATCCTTGAGTGGCCCAGCCAGAGCGAAGACTTGAACCCAACATCTCTGGAGAGACCTGAAAATAGGTGTGCAGCAACGCTCCCCATCCACCCTGACAGAGCTTGAGAGGATCTGCAGAGAAGAATGGGAACAACTCCCCAAATACAGGTGTGCCAAGCTTGTAGCGTCATACCCAAGAAGACTCCAGGCTGTAATCGCTGCCAAAGGTGCTTCAACAAAGTACTGAGTAAAGGGTCTGAATACTTATGTAAATGTGATATATATATATATATATTTTTTTTTATAAATACATTTGCAAAAATGTCTGAACCAGTTTTTGCTTTGTCAGTATGGAGTATTGTGTTTTTTTATTTTTTTAATCCATTTTAGAATAAGGCTGTAAAGTAACAAAATTTGAAAAAAGTCAAGGGGTCTGAATACTTTCCGAATGCACTGTATGTCCTTTAGTTCCTCAGCAGCTACAGTTGAAGTCGGAAGTTTACATACACATTAGAAAAATACATTTAAACCCTGACATTTAATCCTAGTAAAAATTCTCTGTCTTAGGTCAGTTAGGATCACCACATTATTTTAAGAATGTGAAATGTCAGAATAATAGTAGAGATAATTATTTATTTCAGCTTTTATTTTGTTTCATCACATTCCCGGTGGGTCAGAAGTTTACATACACTCAACTAGTATTTGGTAGCATTGCCTTTCAATTGTTTAACTTGGGTCAAAGATTTCAGGTAGGCTTCCACAAGCTTCCCACAATAAGTTGGGTGAATTTTGGCCCATTCCTCCTGACAGAGCTGGTGTAACTGACTCAGGTTTGTAGGCCTCCTTGCTCGCACACGCTTTTTAAGTTCTGCCCACAACATGTCTATAGGATTGAGGTCAGGGCTTTGTGATGGCCACTCCAATACCTTGACTTACCTTGACTTTAATGACTGCCTTGCCTGGTTCACCAACTACTTTGCAGACAGAGTTCAGTGTGTCAAATCGGAGGGCATGTTGTCCGGTCCTCTGGCAGTCTCTATGGGGGTACCACAGGGTTCAATTCTCGGGCCGACTCTTTTCTCTGTATACATCAATGATGTTGCTCTTGCTGCGGGCGATTCCCTGATTCACCTCTACGCAGACGACACCATTCTATATACTTCCGGCCCTTCCTTGGACACTGTGCTATCTAACCTCCAAACGAGCTTCAATGCCATACAACACTCCTTCCGTGGCCTCCAACTGCTCTTAAACGCTAGTAAAACCAAATGCATGCTTTTCAACCGTTCGCTGCCTGCACCCGCACGCCCGACTAGCATCACCACCCTGGACGGTTCCGACCTAGAATATGTGGACATCTATAAGTACCTAGGTGTCTGGCTAGACTGCAAACTCTCCTTCCAGACTCATATCAAACATCTCCAATCCAAAATCAAATCAAGAATCGGCTTTCTATTCCGCAACAAAGCCTCCTTCACTCACGCCGCCAAACTTACCCTAGTAAAACTGACTATCCTACCGATCCTCGACTTCGGCGATGTCATCTACAAAATAGCTTCCAATACTCTACTCAGCAAACTGGATGCAGTTTATCACAGTGCCATTCGTTTTGTTACTAAAGCACCTTATACGACCCACCACTGCGACCTGTATGCCCTAGTCGGCTGGCCCTCGCTACATGTTCGTCGTCAGACCCACTGGCTCCAGGTCATCTACAAGGCTATGCTAGGTAAAGTGCCGCCTTATCTCAGTTCACTGGTCACGATGGCTACACCCACCCGCAGCACGCGCTCCAGCAGGTGTATCTCACTGATCATCCCTAAAGCCAAAACCTCATTTGGACGCCTTTCCTTCCAGTTCTCTGCTGCCTGCGACTGGAACGAATTGCAAAAATCTCTGAAGTTGGAGACTTTTATCTCCCTCAACAACTTTAAAAATCTGCTATCCGAGCAGCTAACCGATCGCTGCAGCTGTACATAGTCCATCTGTAAACTACCCACCCAATTTACCTACCTCACCCCCCATACTGCTTTTATTTATTTACTTTTCTGCTCTTTTGCACACCAGTATCTCTTCTTGCACATGATCATCTGATGATTTATCACTCCAGTGTTAATCTGCTAAATTGTAATTATTCGATTTATTGCCTACCTCATGCCTTTTGCACACATTGTATATAGATTCTCTTTTTTTCTACCATGTTATTGACTTGTTTATTGTTTACTCCATGTGTAACTCTGTGTTGTTGTCTGTTCACACTGCTATGCTTTATCTTGGCCAGGTCGCAGTTGCAAATGAGAACTTGTTCTCAACTAGCCTACCTGGTTAAATAAAGGTGAAAAAAAAAGAAAAAAAAAGAAATTTGTCCTTAAGCCATTTTGCCACAACTTTGGAAGTATGCTTGGGGTCATAGTTTATTTGGAAGACCCATTTGCGACCAAGTTTAAACTTCCTGATGTCTTGAGATGTTGCTTCAATATATCCACAGAATTTTCCAACCTCACGATGCAATCTATTTTGAGAAGTGCACCAGCCCCTCCTGCAGCAAAGCACCCCCACAACATGATGCTGCCATCACCGTGCTTCATAGTTGGGATGGTGTTCTTTGGCTTGCAAGCCTCCCCCTTTTTCCTCCAAACATGACGATGGTCATTATGGCCAAACAGTTCTATTTTTGTTTCATCAGAATAGAGGACATTTCTCCAAAAAGTACGATCTTTGTCTCCATGTGCAGTTGCAAACCGTAGTCTGGCTGTTTTATGGCGGTTTTGGAGCAGTGGCTTCTTCCTTGCTGAGCGGTCTTTCAGGTTATGTCGATATAGGACTCGTTTTACTGTGGATATAGATACTTTTGTACCTGTTTCCTCCAGCATCTTCACAAGGTCCTTTGCTGTTGTTCTGGGATTGATTTGCACTTTTCGCACCAAAGTACGTTCATCTCTAGGAGACATAACGCGTCTCCTTCCTGAGCGGTATGATGTGGTCCCATGGTGTTTATATTTGCATACTATTGTTTGTACAGATGAACGTGGTACCTTCAGGCATTTGGAAATTGCTCCCAAGGATGAACCAGACTTGTGGAGGTCTACAATTTTTTTTCTGAGGTCTTGGCTGATTTTTTTTGATTTTCCCATGATGTCAAGCAAAGAGAAACTGAGTTTGAAGGTAGGCCTTGAAATACATCCACAGGTACACCTCCAATTGACTCAAATGATGTCAATTAGCCTATCAGAAGCTTCTAAAGCCATGACATAATTTTCCGGAATTTTCCAAGCTGCTCAAAGGCACAGTCAACTTAGTGTATGTAAACTTCTGACCCACTGGAATTGTGATACAGTGAGTTATAAATGAAATAATCTGTCTGTAAACAATTGTTGGAAACATTACTTGTCATGCACAAAGTAGATTTCCTAACCGACTTGCCAAAACTATAGTTTGTTAACAATACATTAGTGGAGTGGTTGAGACACTTAGGTTGGGGTCATTAAAACTAGTTTATGTAAACTTCCGACTTCAACAGTAGGTCCTTCAGTTCCTCAGCAGCTAGGGCCTTCAGTTCCTCAGCAGCTAGGGCCTTCAGTTCCTCAGCAGCTAGGGCCTTCAGCTCCTCAGCAGCTAGGGCCTTCAGCTCCTCAGCAGCTAGGGCCTTCAGCTCCTCAGCAGCTAGGGCCTTCAGTTCCTCAGCAGCTAGGGCCTTTAGTTCCTCAGCAGCTAGGGCCTTCAGTTCCTCAGCAGCTAGGGCCTTTAGTTCCTCAGCAGCTAGGGCCTTCAGTTCCTCAGCAGCTAGGGCCTTCAGTTCCTCAGCAGCTAGGGCCTTCAGTTCCTCAGCAGCTAGGGCCTTTAGTTCCTCAGCAGCTAGGGCCTTCAGTTCCTCAGCAGCTAGGGCCTTTAATCCTGTGGAAAAATAAAGAACAATGACAGACTGAACACTGACGGAGAAGTGTGTGTGTGTATGTGTTTGAGTGCGTACCTCTCCTCTCCGTTGTCCTCCTCCACCCAGGCCACTATCTTCCCCTCCCAGCCTGGAACCAACGCCTCGTCTTCAAATACCTATATATACACACACACAAAATATCAAGTGTGACTGTATTTATGTATAGGTCACCAGACTTCTCTCACTCCTTCTACCCCTAATCACCTCTCCGCACCCCTTCTGTCCTCTGCCCCTCTCCTCCCCACTTGTCCCCCTCCTCTCCACTCGTCCCTCCCTCCCCCCTCTTCTCTCCCCCTGCTCTACTCTCCCTCATCTCTCTTTTCTCCTTCCCTCCTCACCTCTTCTTTGACGGTACCAAACTCGGGGTCGAGGGCTTTGAAGTGGAATCTGTGGTTGTCATCTCTGTCTACTGCCGTCTTCACATCTCTCAGAGTTACTTTCCCCAACCTAACACACATCAAATGTTTCCAAATAACATAGGGACTATGCACCCAGCATGATCATCCAAAACTGCATCTCTGCACATCCTGACTCTTGACATTTTATAGTTCCTCCATTGCACATGATCCTGTCATTGTTTTTGTTTTGTTTAATACTTCTCTACATACAGGGCCTTCAGAAAGTATTCATACCCCTTGACTTATTGCACATTTTGTTGTTAGTCTCAATTCAAAATGGTTTAAATAAAAATAATTCTCTCACCCATCTACACACAAAGTGAAAATATGTTTTTAGAAATGTTTGCAAATGTATTGGAACATGAAATACATACATCTTATTTACATAATTATTCACACCCGAGTCAGTATATGATAGAATCACCTTTGGCAGCGATTACAGCTGTGAGTCTTTCTGGGTAAGTCTCTAAGAGCTTTGCAAACCTGGATTGTACAATATCTGCACATTATAAAAAATAAAAAAATTGTTCAAGTTCTTTCAAGTTGGTTGTTGATCATTGCTAGACAGCAATTTTCAAGTCTTGCCATTTTTAAGATGATTTATGTAAAAACTGTAACTCGGCCACTTTGGGACATTCAATGTCTGCCAGTGTAGATTTGGCCTTGTGTTTTAGGTTATTGTCCTGCTGAAAGGTGAATTCATCTCCAAGTGTCTGTTGGAAAGTAGATTGAACCAGGTTTTCCTCTAGGATTTTGCATGTGCTTAGTTCTATACCATTTATTTTTATTATTACAAAACTCCCTCGTCATTGCAGATGACAAGCATACCCATAACATGATGCAGCCACCACCATGCTTGAAAATATGAAGTGGTACTCAGTGACGTGTTGGATCTGCCCCAAACATAACGCTTTGTATTCAGGACATAAAGTTAATTTCTTTGCCACACTTTTTGCAGTTTTACTTTAGTGCCTTATTGCAAACAGGATGCATGTTTTGGCATATTTTTAATCTGTATAGACTTCCTTTTCACTCTGTCATTTAGGTTAGTATTGTGGAGTAACTACAATGTTGTTGATCCGTCTTCAGTTTTCATGTGACTTGTTAAGTAAATGCTTACTCCTTATTTAGGCTTGAGATAATAAAGGAGTTGAATACTTATTGACTCAAGAGATTTCAGCTTTTCATTTTTAATTAATTTGTAAAAATGAAAAAAAAAAAAAATCCACTTTAACATTATGGGGTATTATGTGTAGGCCAGTGACACAAAATCTCAATTTAATCCGTTTTAAATTCAGGATGTAATAAAACAATGTGGAAAAAGTCAGGTGGTGTGAATCCTTTCTGAAAGTACTACATGTGGATTGTTAATTCTGCATCTAGAGATGTCTCTATATCCTGTTTATTGTGGCAGCACCATTTCATTAAATTACTGTTCATGCAAATGTATTTGTCGAATAAAGGTGATTCTGAAACATTTCAAGGTTCCAGATACATTGGTTATGATTAGGGGTTAGGTAAACACACGTACCTCTTGTTGATGTGGATCATGCAGGGTGTGTGTGAGTGGTCTGTAAAGTAGAGGACCTTAGTGGAACCACACGAGCTCAGCAATGGACTACTGTAGGAGTGGGCCATCTCTGGAACACACACACCATCAGAAAAAGGGGACATTTCATGTGTGTGGCTGACATGTCTTTTTGTCAAGCAACACATGCCAGGGAAGGTCCTACACTGCGTAGACCCCCTGGTGCACTCAACAACCGTATAATACAGTGGTTCCTCCTTCAAAAATTGCGTCAACAGAGAAGTATTTTTCCTGGGTGGTTTTAAATATTAACCGGCTATCATCAAGCTGCCCACTCAGGAAAAAAATTCAAACTGTGACCAGTGCCTGTAACCTGGATCAGGTTGTCAGTCAACCTAACAGGGTAGTTACAAACAGCACAGGAATTAAATCATCAACATGTATTGATCACATCTTTACTAACGCTGCTGATATTTGCTTTAAAGCAGTATCCACATCCATAGGATGTAGTGATCACAATATAATAGCCGTTTCTAGGAAAACCAAAGTTCCAAAGGCTGGGCCTAATATAGAGTATTTTATTTATTTATTTTACCTTTATTTAACTAGGCAAGTCAGTTAAGAACAAATTCTTAATTTCAATGATGGTCTAGTGGGTTAACTGTTCAGGGGCAGAACGACAGATTTGTACCTTGTCAGCTCAGGGAACTTGCAACCTTTCGGTTACTAGCCCAACACTCTAACCACTAGGCTACCCTGTGGTATAAGAGGTCATACACTAAGTTTTGTAGTGATTCCTATGTTGATGATGTAAAGAATATTTGTTGGTCTGTGGTGGGTAATGAGGAGCAACCAGACGCTGCTGGTCTGTGGTGGGTAATGAGGAGCAACCAGACGCTGCTGGTCTGTGGTGGGTAATGAGGAGCAACCAGACGCTGCTGGTCTGTGGTGGGTAATGAGGAGCAACCAGACGCTGCTGGTCCGTGGTGTGTAATGAGGAGCAACCAGACGCTGTTGGTCTGTGGTGGGTAATGAGGAGCAACCAGACGCTGCTGGTCTGTGGTGTGTAATGAGGAGCAACCAGACGCTGCTGGTCTGTGGTGTGTAATGAGGAGCAACCAGACGCTGTTGGTCTGTGGTGTGTAATGAGGAGCAACCAGACGCTGCTGGTCTGTGGTGTGTAATGAGGAGCAACCAGACGCTGCTGGTCTGTGGTGGGTAATGAGGAGCAACCAGACGCTGCTGGTCCGTGGTGTGTAATGAGGAGCAACCAGACGCTGCTGGTCTGTGGTGGGTAATGAGGAGCAACCAGACGCTGCTGGTCTGTGGTGTGTAATGAGGAGCAACCAGACGCTGCTGGTCTGTGGTGTGTAATGAGGAGCAACCAGACGCTGCTGGTCTGTGGTGTTTAACGAGGAACAACCAGATGCTGCATGTGACGCATTTATGAAACTACTTATTCCAGTTACTAATAAACACCCAATAAGAACATTACTGTAAAAACTGTTAAATCCCCGTGGATTGATGAGGAATTGAAAAATTGTATAGTTGAGAGGGATGAGGCAAACGGTACGGCAATCAAGTCTGGCAGCCCAACTGATTGGCAAACATACTGCAAATGAAGAAATCATGTGACTAAACAAAATAAAAAGAAACAGAAACTACACTATGAAACAAAGAAGTTCTATAAAGAATGGTAGTAATGAATTTTAATGAGTCCAACCTAAGGGTATGTAAACTTCTGACTTCAACTATTTACATAACGTACAATATCCATTGTTATAACTATTTTTGATAAAAAGCGGCTTCATCCAATTTAAACATTTTTGAAAGTAGACATGGCCTTGATATACTGTCAGTTACATGGTAGCCTATTTTCGATATTATAAATAGTGAATGTTTGGTGTTAATGGTTGGTGTTAATGGTTGGTGTTAATGGTTGATGTTAATGGTTGGTGTTAATGGTTGGTGTTAATGGTTGATGTTAATGGTTGGTGTTAATAGTTGATGTTGATGGTTGATGTTAATGGTTGATGTTAATGGTTGAGGTTGATGGTTGATGTTAATGGTTGATGTTAATGGTTGATGTTAATGGTTGATGTTGATGGTTGATGTTAATGGTTGATGTTGATGGTTGATGTTAATGGTTGATGTTAATGGTTGATGTTAATGGTTGATGTTGATGGTTGATGTTAATGGTTGATGTTAATGGTTGATGTTAATGGTTGGTGTTAATGGTTGATGTTAATGGTTGATGGTTGATGTTAATAGTTGATGTTAATGGTTGATGGTTGATGTTGATGGTTGATGTTAATGGTTGATGTTAATGGTTGGTGTTAATGTGTTAATGGTTGGTGTTGATGGTTGGTGTTAATGGTTGGTGTTAATGGTTGGTGTTGATGGTTGATGTTAATGGTTGATGTTAATGGTTGATGTTAATGGTTGATGTTAATGGTTGATGTTAATGGTTGATGTTAATGGTTGGTGTTAATGGTTGATGTTAATGGTTGATGTTAATGGTTGGTGTTAATGGTTGATGTTAATGGTTGATGTTAATGGTTGATGTTGATGGTTGATGTTAATGGTTGATGTTAATGGTTGATGTTAATGGTTGATGTTAATGGTTGATGTTAATGGTTGATGTTAATGGTTGGTGTTAATGGTTGATGTTAATGGTTGATGTTAATGGTTGGTGTTAATGGTTGATGTTAATGGTTGATGTTGATGGTTGATGTTGATGGTTGATGTTAATGGTTGATGTTAATGGTTGATGTTAATGGTTGATGTTAATGGTTGATGTTGATGGTTGATGTTAATGGTTGATGTTAATGGTTGATGTTAATGGTTGGTGTTAATGGTTGATGTTAATGGTTGATGGTTGATGTTAATAGTTGATGTTAATGGTTGATGGTTGATGTTGATGGTTGATGTTAATGGTTGATGTTAATGGTTGGTGTTAATGTGTTAATGGTTGGTGTTGATGGTTGGTGTTAATGGTTGGTGTTAATGGTTGGTGTTGATGGTTGGTGTTGATGGTTGATGTTAATGGTTGATGTTAATGGTTGATGTTAATGGTTGATGTTAATGGTTGATGTTAATGGTTGATGTTAATGGTTGGTGTTAATGGTTGATGTTAATGGTTGATGTTAATGGTTGGTGTTAATGGTTGATGTTAATGGTTGATGTTAATGGTTGATGTTGATGGTTGATGTTAATGGTTGATGTTAATGGTTGATGTTAATGGTTGATGTTAATGGTTGATGTTAATGGTTGATGTTAATGGTTGGTGTTAATGGTTGATGTTAATGGTTGATGTTAATGGTTGGTGTTAATGGTTGATGTTAATGGTTGATGTTGATGGTTGATGTTGATGGTTGATGTTAATGGTTGATGTTAATGGTTGATGTTAATGGTTGATGTTAATGGTTGATGTTAATGGTTGATGTTAATGGTTGATGTTAATGGTTGATGTTAATGGTTGATGCTAATAGTTGATGGTTGGTGTTCTTCAGGAAGACAATAGGCCCTATAGGTGGGTTTAAACGAGTTCCCCAACCACAATGTTCCCTTTCTATAGTCATGTTACAAAGTGTTTTTTCATTGAAACTACCAAATGTCGGCCTTTAACCATCCGGAAATGTGTTTTTACTGTCCATACGAACAAATGTATTCTTATGCTTCCTGTCACTTGTTCAAACGTATGAAGTTTTTTATAGACAAAGAAGAGCTATCAAGGTGTGAAATAATATGATCTACTTATTTATTTTTATTACGTTTCCCACGGAGCCACCACCAATGTGTCGCGCGCGGACGAAAGCGTTCGCTTCTGCTGCAGCATTCCCTGTAAAATATAATGCGTTGTGACAGTGCATCGGGGATCTTACTGCTTGGAGGCCAGGAGTCGTGCTGGTTGTGTGTGTTGCATCCTGAAGACTTTCCCCTCCCCTAAGGAACACAACACACGACAGTCAAGGGATTTCTAACAGCACAAGTTGAAAGAGTCTGTGTACCTGGTGGGTCTGTGTACCTGGTGGGTGTGTGTACCTGGTGTGTACCTGGTGTGTACCTGGTGTGTGTGTGTGTGTGTGTGTGTGTGTGTGTACCTGGTGTGTGTGTGTGTGTGTGTGTGTGTGTGTGTGTGTGTGTGTACCTGGTGTGCGTGTGTACCTGGTGTGTGTGTGTGTACCTGGTGTGTGTGTGTGTACCTGGTGTGTGTGTGTGTACCTGGTGTGTGTGTGTGTACCTGGTGTGTACCTGGTGTGTGTGTGTGTACCTGGTGTGTGTGTGTGTACCTGGTGTGTACCTGGTGTGTGTGTGTGTACCTGGTGTGTGTGTGTGTACCTGGTGTGTGTGTGTGTACCTGGTGTGTGTGTGTGTACCTGGTGTGTGTGTATCAGTCTGTCGGTCAGTGATGTGATGCCCTGCTCCAGTGTATCCAGAGTGTGGTGTTGAGGATCCTGCTCTCCGAACACTCCTCTCAGACTCCTCAACGCTGACCGCACCAGCTGCAGCTCCTCAGCCTACACACACACACACACACACACACACACACACACACACACACACACACACACACACACACACACACACACACACACACACACACGTATATACACACTGAACAAAAATATAAATGCGACATGCAACAATTTCTAAGATTTAGTTAAGAGTTACAGTTCATATAAGGAAACCAGACAATTGAACTAAATTCATTAGGCCCTAATCTATGGATTTCACATGACTGGAAATACAGATATATATCTGTTGGTCACAGATACCAAAAAAAAAAAAAGTAATGGCGTGGATCAGAAAACCAGTCAGTATCTGGTGTGAACACCATTTGCCTCATGCAGCGCGACACATCTCCTTCACATAGAGTTGATCAGGCTGCTGATTGTGGCCTGTGGAATGTTGTTCCTCTCCTCTTCAATGGCTGTGTGAAGTTGCAGGATGTTGGTGGGAACTGGAACACTCTGTCGTACACGTCAATCCAGAGCATCCCAAACATGCTCAATGGGGGACATGTCTGGTGAGTCTGCAGGCCATGGAAGAACTGGGACATGGTTCAGCTTCCAGGAAATGTGTACAGATCCTTGCGACATGGGGTCGATATGGGGTCGTGCATTATCATGCTGAAACATGTGGATTCAATGGATGAATGGGCGATAGAAACCAGATAGAAACTGATAATTGTGACTTCAATGAACTAAATGATGAGGAGGGTGAAGAGTGATTGAATTTAGAACAATAGTGTAATGATGAATGAAGAATTGTGGGCGGTCTAATTATGTTATTATGAAAGGCTGGAAACGGTAGATCATTTCTCCTCAGAGTGTCAAACGAATGGACGCACTGACAGCATCGCAAATGCTGCAGAATTTAGATGAGTTGGAGTCGGATGGTGAGATAGATAGTGATCAGATAGTGAGCTTGAAATCAACGTTGCTGATGAAGAGTCTTCATCTGATTCTGATGTTGACTTCAAGCCTCCGATGCCTGAGCCGGTGACACAGGAGTCTGGGAGGGGTGGCAGGGTTTGGGTAGAAAAGTGTGACGAGTTTATGTGACATGCAGATATTCCAGCACATCAGAGATTGTACTGTTGCTCATGCACACAGAACAGGAAACAGTACGTGTCTGCTGGCTTCTGACATGACTTACTGCATATTTAATGAAAGCAGTTGATGGGTTACTAAAACAGCTCTACCTCAAATTTGAAAAGCAGAGAAGTAAAGGAAGATTTCATACGCTATAAGTTTTTCTCTGACTTGTTGGGGGAGTGGTCAAAACGGCAGGGGTTGGGAAAAAGTTGCGGGAAAATATGTTAATGTAGTCACTACAACTGTTGCATCATTAGATTATTAACATATTTTATGTTAATGTAGTCACTACAACTGTTGCATCATTAGATTATTAACATATTTTATGTTAATGTAGCCACTACAACTGCTGCATCATTAGATTATTAACATATTTTATGTTAATGTAGTCACTACAACTGTTGCATCATTAGATTATTAACATATTTTATGTTAATGTAGTCACTACAACTGTTGCATCATTAGATTATTAACATATTTTATGTTAATGTAGTCACTACAACTGTTGCATCATTAGATTATTAACATATTTTATGTTAATGTAGTCACTACAACTGTTGCATCATTAGATTATTAACATAGTTTATGTTAATGCAATGTTACTACAACTGCTGTATAATTAAATTGCTAACATATTTTTGTTCTGACAACAGATTTCAATAGTAGAAAAGTAGGTGGAAATGTCATACCATCTAACTTTTTGGGAAAGTGGTAAAAATGTCAGTTTATAAAAAGTTCCCGAAAATGTTGTTGATGCGGTTACTAAAACAGCTATAACGTTGGATTGGTACCAGATAATAACTTGAATTGCAAGGAAGTAGACCAAGTTATCATATCCCCTGACTGTCTAAGTTGTTGGTAGTAGACCAAGTTATCATATCCTCTGACTGTCTAAGTTGTTGGTAGTAGACCAAGTTATCATATCCTCTGACTGTCTAAGTTGTTGGTAGTAGACCAAGTTATCATATCCTCTGACTGTCTAAGTTGTTGGAAGTAGACCAAGTTATCATATCCTCTGACTGTCTAAGTTGTTGGTAGTAGACCAAGTTATCATATCCTCTGACTGTCTAAGTTGTTGGAAGTAGACCAAGTTATCATATCCTCTGACTGTCTAAGTTGTTGGAAGTAGACCAAGTTATCATATCCTCTGACTGTCTAAGTTGTTGGTAGTTGACCAAGTTATCATATCCTCTGACTGTCTAAGTTGTTAGAAGTAGACCAAGTTATCATATCCTCTGACTGTCTAAGTTGTTGGAAGTAGACCAAGTTATCATATCCTCTGACTGTCTAAGTTGTTGGTAGTTGACCAAGTTATCATATCCTCTAACTGTCTAAGTTGTTGGAAGTAGACCAAGTTATCATATCCTCTGACTGTCTAAGTTGTTGGTAGTTGACCAAGTTATCATATCCTCTAACTGTCTAAGTTGTTGGAAGTAGACCAAGTTATCATATCCCCTGACTGTCTAAGTTGTTGGTAGTAGACCAAGTTATCATATCCTCTGACTGTCTAAGTTGACCAAGTTATCATATCCTCTAACTGTCTAAGTTGTTGGTAGTAGACCAAGTTATCATATCCCCTAACTGTCTAAGTTGTTGGTAGTAGACCAAGTTATCATATCCTCTGACTGTCTAAGTTGTTGGTAGTGGACCAAGTTATCATATCCCCTGACTGTCTAAGTTGTTGGAAGTAGACCAAGTTATCATATCCTCTAACTGTCTAAGTTGTTGGTAGTAGACCAAGTTATCATATCCTCTGACTGTCTAAGTTGTTGGTAGTAGACCAAGTTATCATATCCTCTAACTGTCTAAGTTGTTGGTAGTAGACCAAGTTATCATATCCTCTAACTGTCTAAGTTGTTGGTAGTAGACCAAGTTATCATATCCTCTGACTGTCTAAGTTGTTGGAAGTAGACCAAGTTATCATATCCTCTGACTGTCTAAGTTGTTGGTAGTAGACCAAGTTATCATATCCTCTGACTGTCTAAGTTGTTGGAAGTAGACCAAGTTATCATATCCTCTAACTGTCTAAGTTGTTGGTAGTAGACCAAGTTATCATATCCTCTGACTGTCTAAGTTGTTGGAAAAGTTGCATTTACAGTCAATGGAATGTTGGAAGTGATGTCACAATGGGACCTTTAGAATGTTGGAAGTGATGTCACAATGGGACCTTTAGAATGTTGGAAGTGATGTCACAATGGGACCTTTAGAATGTTGGAAGTGATGTCACAATGGGACCTTTAGAATGTTGAGGAAATCCCATGAAATGGATGGAGGACGCAAAGTTGAAATAGTTTACAAAGTAGAAAAGATATGAAAATGTTGTATACAAGCAACGCAATCCAGACCAGATTACACAAATATAAAAATATGAATTGCGTTTCTAGCTTAAAAGTGTAATAGGAGTTCAGTGCTGAAGAAGAAGAATTATGTCCAGGTTTTTCTAGTTCCATAAAACTGCTAGCAGTGTTACCAATTTTTTTCCTGTGAGAATCACTATTGGCTTTTCGCTAGAAGACACTAGATCGGAGATCGGCAACTGGCGGCCCCTTTTTGTGGGCCCCCAGACCAATCAAATCTATTATTGGCCCTTTTTCTGCCATTGAAATGCATTGGGAGATCATTTAAATATTGTTATAGTTAAAAAATTATAACAAATATTTTCCTAAGCAATCTAAGTTGGGGCAGTCTGGACATTTGGAAGTTGGTTTAGTTTTAATAGCTTAAATTGTTTAAGGTCTAGAGTGGGCGGAATAAATATAGAAATAATAATAAGTTGGTTTAGTTTTAATAGCTTAAATTGTTTAAGGTCTAGAGTGGGCGGAATAAATATAGAAATAATAATAATACAATGTAAAAAATATAGAGTTGTGCTCAAATATTTATTTTAGGAACTCAGTCGGGATCTCAACTTATTGTTGAGAGTTAGAATAGTAGAATACACAAGGTGAAATTTCTAAATTTGGTAGTGCATCTCAGCAGTTTTTCCTCTTGTTATGTTAGTCACTGACAGTCACTCAATTAGCCCATGTCAGCCAACATGTTTTAGATTGGTAAATTAGTCTAGCGGGCAGCTATCTAAACTTGTACTAATCATGATCAAATTACCAACCGGAGGACGCCCATTGATTTTGTTAGTCACTTTCACTCAGATGTCATATTAGCAACAGTAAACATTTCTCTCCACCCCGTGGAAAAATGAGTAGTATTTTGCTTCGAGACAGCATGTGTGGGTACGGACAACTACGGCCCCTCATGATGAGTTCAGACGTTTTGTGGCCCCCACCCCCATCAAAGTTGCCCATGCCTGCACTAGATGTTTTACCATTGCCACGACAACGTCACAGCACCAATTTGCCTTGCCTTGCACAGACATCTTCTCTTCTCGTTCACGGCAGAATTGAGTGGAAAAAGTCTCTAAATGTTATCAAAACCCTCGGTGGCTAAACTCTCCAAGGTAGCCTCAAAAGTAGCTGCATTTGTTGCTAGGCTCTTTTCTAAATAAAAGCCAGTAGACTTACCCCAGAGGGAAGGGGTGTGGCCGTGAGGTGGGGCGAGGCCTGGTCACCATGACGACTCATCATCTCCTGCAACATGTTGTCTTTACACTCCAGCTCTCTCTGCAAGCCAGCCTGTACACACGCATGCAAACACACATGATGTATATGTCTAACTGAAAAAAAGAACAAAGATCTGTAGTGTAGTGTCTGTCTGTCTGTCTGTCTGTGTGTGTCTCTGTCTGTCTGTCTCTGTCTGTCTGTGTGTGTGTCTCTCTGTCTGTCTGTCTGTCTGTCTGTCTGTGTCTCTGTCTGTCTCTGTGTGTCTCTGTCTGTCTGTCTCTGTGTGTGTGGTACTACCTTCTGCAGCTGGCTCTCCTCCAGTTTGTGTTTGTGCTGCTGCAGCAGTCGGTCCTTCTGTCCAAGTTCCTTCTACACACACACACACACACACACACACACACACACACACACACACACACACACACACACACACACACACACACACACACACACACACACACACACACACACACACACACACACACACACACACACACACACACACACACACACACACACACACACACACACATGAATGGAACATCCTACTCCCCTGTACAGTTCCAGACTATAGACCCCAGAGAGATCCTACTCCCCTGTACAGTTCCAGACCGTAGACCTCAGGAGAGAGAGAGAGGATGTGTGTCTTACCTTGCACTCACTCAGCAACCTGCTCCTCTCATCCAACTTCCTCTGTAGCTCCGCCTATGACACAACCAACTGGGTCAATATGGATGGGAGTGTGTAGAAGGAACTTAATAGCTACTGCGGTGAGACAGGCAGTCCCACTATCAGTACATATTCACAACAAAGTTATTGTCAGACCGCCTTGTTGACCTGATAGCCAGCAAACATCAGAGACTTATTTCTCCCTCTCTAACTTTAAGCATCAGCTGTCAGAGCAGCTTACCAATCACTGTACCTGTACACAGCCCATCTGTAAAAAGCACACCCAACTACCTCATCCCCATATTGTTATTTATACTCTTGCTTTTTTGCACCCCAGTATCTCTACTTGCACATCATCATCTGCACATCTATCACTCCAGTATTAATTGCTAAATTGTGATTATTTCGCCTCTATGGCCTATTTATTGCCTACCTCCCTACTCTTACACACACTGTACATTTTTATTTTCTATTGTGTTATTGACTGTACGTTTGTTTATGTGTAACTCTGTGTTGTTGTAGGTGTCGAACTGCTTTGCTTTATCTTGGCCAGGTCGCAGTTGTAAATGAGAACTTGTTCTCAACTGGCCTACCTGGTTAAAGGTAAACACATCCGTTTAAAAATGAGTGTGTCAATCTAGCAAACCAGGTGACTAAAAGCAACTTTGGTTTATTTCTAGCTTGTTAGCTAGCAAGCGTTAAGTTAGCTGGCTAGCCAGTTCAAATAATGACCATATCATATAACTGACAACGTATTAACATTAGCTAAGTTGTATTTTTTATATATATATTTATTTAACTAGGCAAGTCAGTTTTAGAACAAATTCTTATTTACAATGACGCCTATGAACAGATGTTCAGGGGCAGAACGACAGATTTTTACGTAGTCAGCTCGGGGATTCGATCTAGCAACCTTTCGGTTACTGGCACAATGCTCTAACCACTAGGCTACCTGCCGCCCCTGCCATATTCATTATTACAGGGAAATAAACTCACAAAAAGATAATTATTTGCAAGTTAATGGCAAGCTAATTACAGGACATAGCTTACAGTTGTGAGTGTGACTAAATAAAAACAGGGCAATTCTACCAGGTCATTCTCTCGTTGGCCTAACGTTACCTCCTAATTTGACTTTGGTGCAGGTCATGTTGTTCTTCACATTACAGTCTCTGGTAAACATATACTATATTAAATAGTATATGTATATATAGATTTAATAGTATATTAAATCACATGCACAGGATGCAGAAGGTGTAAATGGCATAATGAAATGGTTAGCTGCATAGTGGAGTCGTGTTTAGACATGTAGCTAGCTAGCTATCTAAACAATGAACCATAATGGGTGCGTTCTCAGCTCTCTCCTGTACTCTCTGTTCACCCACGACTGCGTGGCCATGCACGCCTCCAACTCAATCAACAAGTTTGCAGACGACACTACAGTGGTAGGCTTGATTACCAACAACGACGAGACGGCCTACAGGGAGGAGGTGAGGGCCCTCGGAGTGTGGTGTCAGGATAATAACCTCACACTCAACGTCAACAAAATAAAAGAGATGATCGTGGACTTGTGAAAACAGCAGAGGGAGCACGCCCCCATCCACATCGACGGGACAGTAGTGGAGAAGGTGGAAAGTTCCTCGGTGTACACATCACGGACAAACTGAATTGGTCCACCCACACAGACAGCGTTGTGAAGAAGGCGCAGCAGCGCCTCTTCAACCTCAGGAGGCTAAAGAAATTCGGCTTGTCACCAAAAACACTCACAAACTTTTACAGATGCACAATCGAGAGCATCCTGTCGGGCTGTATCACCGCCTGGTACGGCAACTGCTCCGCCCACAACCGCAAGGCTCTCCAGAGGGTAGTGAGGTCTGCACAACGCATCACCGGGGGGCAAACTACCTGCCCTCCAGGACACCTACACCACCCGATGTCACAGGAAGGCCAAAAAGATCATCAAGGACAACAACCACCCGAGCCACTGCCTGTTCACCCCGCTATCATCCAGAAGGCGAGGTCAGTACAGGTGCATCAAAGCAGGGAGAGACTGAAAAACAGCTTCTATCTCAAGGCCATCAGACTGTTAAACACCCGTCACTAACATTGAGTGGCTGCTGCCAACATACTGACTCAAATCTCTAGCCACTTTAATAATGGAAACATGTATGTAATAAATGTATCACTAGCCACTTTAAACAATGCCACTTTATATAATGTTTACATACCCTACATTACTCATCTCATATGTATATACTGTACTCTATACCATCTACTG
This sequence comes from Salvelinus alpinus, assembly GCF_045679555.1. NCBI lineage: Eukaryota > Metazoa > Chordata > Actinopteri > Salmoniformes > Salmonidae > Salvelinus > Salvelinus alpinus. Next base: position 48,186,945 of record NC_092109.1, read on the forward strand.
CATCTTGCCTATGCCGTTCGGCCATCGCTCATCCATATATATTTATATGTACATATTCTTATTCATTCCTTTACACTTGTGTGTATTAGGTAGTTGTTGTGAAATTGTTAGATTACTTGTTAGATATTACTGCACGGTCGGAACTAAAAGCACAAGCATTTCGCTACACTCGCATTAACATCTGCTAACCATGTGTATGTGACAAATTAAATTAAATTTGATTTATGGATGCTCTCCAATGGTGCAGCAGTAAAAGTTCCTGAGAATCTGGGGCCATGCCAAATCGTTTCAGCCTCCTGAGGGAGAAGAGAGACATTGCTGTTCTGGTGTGAGAGGACCATGTGAAGTCCTCAGTGATGTGGACACAAAGGAACTTGACCCTCTCCACTGCAGCCCCTTCGATGTGGATTCCACCTCCTTCCTGTTTGATGGCTCTGCGGAGGTCGTAGCGGTACTTCTTGTACGCGTCCTCAGGTGTATCCTTGGGGTTGGCTGCAATAGCCCTGTGTGCGGTAGCTCTCTCCTTTAGTCTAGCGCGTACCTGAGTGTTAATCCAGGGCTTTTGATTGGGGAAGCAGCGAACCTTCAATGTGGGCATTAATTTCCTGATGAAGCCTGAGACAGAGGTGGTTAGCTCGTCGATGCTATCGGCGGAGTCCTGAAACATACACCCATCAGCGCAGTGCTCTGATTCAGAGGACCATTTCTCTACAGAGCGTATCACAGACATACTGTTTCAGTTTAGTTTTGTAAACAGGAACCAGGAGTATAGAGACATGATCTGATTTGCTAAAGGGGGGACGAGGGGTCTTGATCGCCCCTAGTGACGAAGGAGACATGATGATAAAAGTTAGACATCACGGAAGAAGAAAAATCACAGGCAACAAGAAAAGCAGCCTACGGGTGCATGGCTTCCTGCTTGTTTATAGCCTCATACAGTTGGTTAGTGCCAGCTTGTTGTTGTTGTCCTGAGGTGGAATATATACAGCAGTCATGACAACAGATGAAAACTCTCTCAGGAGGGAGAAGGGTCGGCATTTGACCATCAGGTATTCCAAGATGGGTGAACAATAGGTTGAGAAATCTGCACAGCATCTTTTGTTGATGAAGAGACATAGTCCTCCCCCTCTGGAATTCCCTGAATCCAATGACCCGTCTGCTCAGGTGAATGTTGCAGTTACGATTGTAGGAGGTCGTTGATAGGAGGTCATCCATCTTTTTTTCAAATGATTGGCCAATAGAATGGAGGTAAGTGGTTCGCCAGATTTCCATTTGCTTTAGTCTCAACAGGACGCCTAATCTCTTGCCTCTTTTTTGCAGGCGTTCCCTCTTGGGTAGCCCGTAGATTGGCTCGGAGGTACATAAAGAGCCCAGGGCGGATGAGTCAAAGCCAAAGCCGAAATTGAGGTTAGTTAGTAACTGCCGATCTAATGGTCAAAAGTTTTTTGTCGATCGTAAGAAATTATAGCGAATACATTTAGTGAAAATATGAGATTACAGTTACTTCTTTGATTACTTTTTAATTCAGAAAGGGTGTTTCTCTATGATATTCCATTCAGAATTGAAAAAAGGTGTAAGTTTAAGTTTGTTCAACCACTATGACGACACACCAAAATGCATTTGGATGAATCCTTTTTGTCTTCTTCTAATGCCTTATAAAAGGGAAATGAATCCAAAAGTAACTGATGTCATCAGATGACCTTACTGTGATTGGTTAAGGACGCCAGAGGGAGGTTAACATTTTTTAAGTGTGTTGCTCTTTTGACTCCTACATGGAGCAGACCTGTGCTGACAAGTTAGTGAAATACCAGCCCCTCGTCTCAAACTTGTAGCGCTGGTATTTTGAAGTCTCTGCCATGTACATAGGCTGACAGTATGTGGCCTGCAGATTGCAGGTCTGTCTAAAAACCAAGGCAAAGCAACGAGCTGTTCCGTGTTAGCCGTCATGGGCAGCCTGTATGGAGAAGGTGCTTTCTGTATCCATAAGAGTCCATATGACCTATGAAATGCTTGAATTATTCTCACCTGTAATGTGATTTGTTGATTCAAATAAAGTTTTTAAATGTGTGTGAGTGTGCGCATGTGTGTGTCGTACGTTGAGGCTGGTGAGTTGGTCCTGGGTCATGCTGGCTCTGAGCTGCTCCTGTTTAAGCTGCAACATACACTCCTCCTGGGCAAACAATCTCTGCTGCTGTGCCTCCTATACACACACAGAGAGAGAGAACACACACACACACACACACACACACACACACACACACACACACACACACACACACACACACACACACACACACACACACACACACACACACACACACACACACACACACACACACACACACACACACACACACACACATCAAAACTATGAAAAAACAATGTTCTGGTTCATTTATAGTGTTAAGTTAGCTGGCTAGTGTTAAGTTAGCTGGCTAGTGTTAAGTTAGGTGGCTAGTGTTAAGTTAGCTGGCTAGTGTTAAGTTAGCTGGCTAGCCAGTTCAAATAATAACCATATCATATACAGTGCCTTGCAAAAGTATTCACCCCCCTTGGCGTTTTTCCTATTTTGTTGCATTACAACCTGAAATTGAAATTGATTTTTATTTGGATTTCATGTAATGGACATAAACAAAATATGTGAAGTGAAATTTAAAAAAGAACTTGTTTCAAAAAATTCTAAAAAATAAAAAATGGAAAAGTGGTGCGTGCATATGCATTCACCCCCTTTGCTATGAAGCCCCTAAATAAGATCTGGTGCAACCAATTACCTTCAGAAGTCACATACTTAGTTAAATATAGTCAATCTGTGTGGAATCTAAGTGTCACATGATCTCAGTATATATACACCTGTTCTGAAAGGCCCCAGAGTCTGCAACACCACTAAGCAAAAGGCACCACCAAGCAAGCGGCACAATGAAGACCAAGGAGCTCTCCAAACAGGTCAGGGACAAAGTTGTGGAGAAGTACAGATCAGGGTTGTGTTTTAAAACATGTCTGAAACTTTGAGCATCCCATGGAGCGCCATTAAATCCATTATTTAAAAATGGAAAGAATATGGCACCACAACAAACCTGCCGAGAGAGGGCCGCCCACCAAAACTCACAGACCAGGCAAGGAGGGCATTAATCAGAGAGGCAACAACGAGACCAAAGATAACCCTGAAGGAGGTGCATAGCTCCACAGCTGAGGATGGAGTATCTGTCCATAGGACCACTTTAAGCTGTACACTCCACAGAGCTGGGCTTTACGGAAGAGTGGCCAGAAAAAAGCCATTGCTTAAAGAAAAATATAAGCAAACACATTTGGTGTTTGCCAAAACAATGAGTGCTCGCTCATTCCTGTTACTCAGCGATCATTCCTGTTACTCAGCGCTCATTCCCGTTACTCGGTGTTCAGTCCCGCTACTCGGCGCTCGCTCATTCCCGTTACTCAGTGCTCATTCCTGTTACTCAGCGTTCATTCCTGTTACTCAGCGCTCTTTCCTCTTACTCAGCGCTCCTTCCTGTTACTCGGCGTTCATTCCCGTTACTCTGCGCTCATTCTGGTTACTCAGCGCTCCTTCCTGTTACTCAGCGCTCCTTCCTGTTACTCAGCGCTCATTCCTGTTACTCGGCGCTCATTCCCGTTACTCAGCGCTCATTCCCGTTACTCGGCGCTCATTCATGTAATTTTCCAAGGTCCCTCTTTGTGGCACCTGACCACACGACTGAACAGTAGTCCAGGTGAGACAAAACTAGAGCCTGTAGGACCTGCCTTGTTGATAGTGTTGTTAAGAAGGTAGAAACTAGGGCCTGTAGGACCTGCCTTGTTGATAGTGTTGTTAAGAAGGTAGAAACTAGGGCCTGTAGGACCTGCCTTGTTGACAGTGTTGTTAAGAAGGTAGAAACTAGGGCCTGTAGGACCTGCCTTGTTGATAGTGTTGTTAAGAAGGTAGAAACTAGGGCCTGTAGGACCTGCCTTGTTGACAGTGTTGTTAAGAAGGTAGAAACTAGGGCCTGTAGGACCTGCCTTGTTGATAGTGCTGTTAAGGTAGAAACTAGGGCCTGTAGGACCTGCCTTGTTGATAGTGTTGTTAAGAAGGTAGAAACTAGGGCCTGTAGGACCTGCCTTGTTGATAGTGCTGTTAAGAAGGTAGAAACTAGGGTCCGTAGGACCTGCCTTGTTGATAGTGTTATTAAGAAGGTAGAAACTAGGGCCTGTAGGACCTGCCTTGTTGATAGTGTTGTTAAGAAGGCAGAGCAGCGCTTTATTATGGACAGACTTCTCCCCATCTTAGCTACTGTTGTATCAATATGTTTTGACCATGACAGTTTACAATCCAGGGTTACTCAAAGCACTTTAGTCACTTCAATTTGCTCAATTTCCACATTATTTATTACAATATTTAGTTGAGGTTTAGGGTTGAGTGAATGATTTGTCCCAAATACAAGGCTTTTGGTTAACTTATTCCTTGCCACTCATTCTGAAACTAACTGCAACTCTTTGTTAAGTGATGCAGTGATTTCACTCTCTGTAGTAGCTGACGTGTAAAGTGTTGAATCATCCGATTACATAGACACACTTACTCAAAGCCAGTGGCATGTCATTAGTAAAGATTGAAAAGAGTAAGGGGCCTAGACAGCTGCCCTGGGGGATTCCTGATTCTACCTGGATTATGTTGGGGAGGCTCCCATTAAAGAACACCTTCTGTTCCTACACCTGCATTGCTTGCTGTTTGGGGTTTTAGGCTGGGTTTCTGTACAGCACTTCGAGATATTAGCTGATGTACGAAGGGCTATATAAAATAAACTTGATTTGATTTGTGTAACTCTTTATCCACAATATAGCAGAGGCTGTAAAGCCATAACATATCAGTTTTTCCATCAGCAGACTATGATCAATAATGTCAAAAGCTGCACTGAAGTCTAACAAAACAGCCCCCACAATCTGTTTATCATCAATTTCTCTCAGCCAATCATCAGTAATTTGTGTAAGTGCCGTGTTTACAGTAAAATAGCACTGTATCTGGTCAAACACAATTTTTTCCAGAAGTTTACAAAAAGTTGGTAACAGGCTGATTGGTCAGCTGTTTGAGCCAGTAAAGGGGGCTTTACTATTCTTGGGTAGCAGAATGACTTTAGCTTCCCTCCAGGCCTGAGGGAACACACTTTCTAGTAGGCTTAGATTAAAGATACGGAAAATAGGAGTGGCTATATCATCTGCTATAATTCTCAGTCATTTTCCATCCAAGTTGTCAGACCCCGGTGGCTTGTCATTGTTGCCAATCATTTGTTCACTACTTCCACACTCACTTTACGTAATTCAAAATTACAATTCTTGTCTTTCATAATGTGATAAGTTATACTTGGATGTGTAGTGTCAGCGTTTGTTGCTGGCATGTCATGCCTAAATTTGCTAATCTTGCCAATGAAAAAATCATTAAAGTAATTGGCAATATCAGTAGGTTTTGTGATGAATGAGCCACCTGATTCAATAAATGAGTTTGCCCTTTTGCCCAGAATTTCATAGTAACCTCCAATCAAGGTTTGAATGTTGGTAAGCTGTGTGTGTTAGACTCACCTTGACTCCACGCAGGTTCCGTACCTCCTGTTTACAACGCAACAGCTCTCTCTGTAACAACACAACCATCACACACATTTTAGTCATTTAACTTCCAGTCAGTACATTCATCTACAGATAGCTAGGTGGGACAACCACATATCACAGTCATAGTCAGTACATTCATCTTCAGATAGCTAGGTGGGACAACCACATATCACAGTCATAGTCAGTACATTCATCTTCAGATAGCTAGGTGGGACAACCACATATCACAGCCATAGTCAGTACATTCATCTACAGATAGCTAGGTGGGACAACCACATATCACAGTCATAGTCAGTACATTCATCTTCAGATAGCTAGGTGGGACAACCACATATCACAGCCATAGTCAGTACATTCATCTACAGATAGCTAGGTGGGACAACCACATATCACAGTCATAGTCAGTACATTCATCTTCAGATAGCTAGGTGGGACAACCACATATCACAGTCATAGTCAGTACATTCATCTACAGATAGCTAGGTGGGACAACCACATATCACAGTCATAGTCAGTACATTCATCTTCAGATAGCTAGGTGGGACAACCACATATCACAGTCATAGTCAGTACATTCATCTACAGATAGCTAGGTGAGACAACCACATATCACAGTCATAGTCAGTACATTCATCTACAGATACCTAGGTGAGACAACCACATATCACAGTCATAGTCAGTACATTCATCTTCAGATAGCTAGGTGGGACAACCACATATCACAGTCATAGTCAGTACATTCATCTTCAGATAGCTAGGTGGGACAACCACATATCACAGTCATAGTCAGTACATTCATCTACAGATAGCTAGGTGGGACAACCACATATCACAGTCATAGTCAGTACATTCATCTACAGATAGCTAGGTGGGACAACCACATATCACAGTCATAGTCAGTACATTCATCTACAGATAGCTAGGTGGGACAACCACATATCACAGTCATAGTCAGTACATTCATCTACAGATAGCTAGGTGGGACAACCACATATCACAGTCATAGTCAGTACATTCATCTACAGATAGCTAGGTGAGACAACCACATATCACAGTCATAGTCAGTACATTCATCTTCAGATAGCTAGGTGGGACGACCACATATCACAGTCATAGTCAGTACATTCATCTTCAGATAGCTAGGTGAGACAACCACATATCACAGTCATAGTCAGTACATTCATCTACAGATAGCTAGGTGAGACAACCACATATCACAGTCATAGTCAGTACATTCATCTTCAGATAGCTAGGTGGGACAACCACATATCACAGTCATAGTCAGTACATTCATCTACAGATAGCTAGGTGGGACAACCACATCTCACAGTCATAGTCAGTACATTCATCTACAGATAGCTAGGTGAGACAACCACATATCACAGTCATAGTCAGTACATTCATCTTCAGATAGCTAGGTGAGACAACCACATATCACAGTCATAGTCAGTACATTCATCTACAGATAGCTAGGTGAGACAACCACATATCACAGTCATAGTCAGTACATTCATCTACAGATAGCTAGGTGGGACAACCACATATCACAGTCATAGTCAGTACATTCATCTTCAGATAGCTAGGTGAGACAACCACATATCACAGTCATAGTCAGTACATTCATCTACAGATAGCTAGGTGGGACAACCACATATCACAGTCATAGTCAGTACATTCATCTACAGATAGCTAGGTGGGACAACCACATATCACAGTCATAGTCAGTACATTCATCTACAGATAGCTAGGTGGGACAACCACATATCACAGTCATAGTCAGTACATTCATCTCCAGATAGCTAGGTAGACAACCACATATCACAGTCATAGTCAGTACATTCATCTACAGATAGCTAGGTGAGACAACCACATATCACAGTCATAGTCAGTACATTCATCTACAGATAGCTAGGTGGGACAACCACATATCACAGTCATAGTCAGTACATTCATCTACAGATAGCTAGGTGAGACAACCACATATCACAGTCATAGTCAGTACATTCATCTTCAGATAGCTAGGTGGGACAACCACATATCACAGTCATAGTCAGTACATTCATCTTCAGATAGCTAGGTGGGACAACCACATCTCACAGCCATAGTCAGTACATTCATCTTCAGATAGCTAGGTGAGACAACCACATATCACAGTCATAGTCAGTACATTCATTTACAGATAGCTAGGTGGGACAACCACATATCACAGTCATAGTCAGTACATTCATCTACAGATAGCTAGGTGGGACGACCACATATCACAGTCATAGTCAGTACATTCATCTACAGATAGCTAGGTGAGACAACCACATATCACAGTCATAGTCAGTACATTCATCTTCAGATAGCTAGGTGAGACAACCACATATCACAGTCATAGTCAGTACATTCATCTACAGATAGCTAGGTGGGACGACCACATATCACAGTCATAGTCAGTACATTCATCTACAGATAGCTAGGTGGGACAACCACATATCACAGTCATAGTCAGTACATTCATCTACAGATAACTAGGTGAGACAACCACATATCACAGTCATAGTCAGTGCATTCATCTTCAGATAGCTAGGTGAGACAACCACATATCACAGTCATAGTCAGTACATTCATCTTCAGATAGCTAGGTGGGACAACCACATATCACAGTCATAGTCAGTACATTCATCTTCAGATAGCTAGGTGAGACAACCACATATCACAGTCATAGTCAGTACATTCATCTACAGATAGCTAGGTGAGACAACCACATATCACAGTCATAGTCAGTACATTCATCTACAGATAGCTAGGTGGGACAACCACATATCACAGTCATAGTCAGTACATTCATCTTCAGATAGCTAGGTGGGACAACCACATATCACAGTCATAGTCAGTACATTCATCTTCAGATAGCTAGGTGAGACAACCACATATCACAGTCATAGTCAGTACATTCATCTTCAGATAGCTAGGTGGGACAACCACATATCACAGTCATAGTAAGTACAATTTTCCTCAATAAACTATTTATCAAAGTCAGTGATGGCTATATACAGGGAGTACCAGGTAATAACATGGTTATATACAGGAAGTACCAGGTAATAACATGGCTATATACAGGGAGTACCAGGTAATAACATGGCTATATACAGGGAGTACCAGGTAATAACATGGCTATATACAGGGAGTACCAGGTAATAACATGGCTATATACAGGGAGTACCAGCTAATAACGTGGCTATATACAGGAGGTACCAGGTAATAACATGGCTATATACAGGGAGTACCAGCTAATAACGTGGCTATATACAGGAAGTACCAGGTAATAACATGGCTATATACAGGGAGTACCAGGTAATAACATGGCTATATACAGGAAGTACCAGGTAATAACATGGTTATATACAGGGAGTACCAGGTAATAACATCGCTATATACAGGAAGTACCAGGTAATAACATGGTTATATACAGGGAGTACCAGGTAATAACATGGCTATATACAGGGAGTACCAGGAAATAACATGGTTATATACAGGGAGTACCAGGTAATAACATGGTTATATACAGGAAGTACCAGGTAATAACATGGCTATATACAGGGAGTACCAGGTAATAACATGGCTATATACAGGGAGTACCAGGTAATAACATGGTTATATACAGGGAGTACCAGGTAATAACATGGTTATATACAGGAAGTACCAGGTAATAACATGGTTATATACAGGGAGTACCAGGTAATAACATGGCTATATACAGGGAGTACCAGGTAATAACATGGTTATATACAGGAAGTACCAGGTAATAACATGGCTATATACAGGGAGTACCAGGTAATAACATGGCTATATACAGGAAGTACCAGGTAATAACATGGCTATATACAGGGAGTACCAGCTAATAACATGGCTATATACAGGGAGTACCAGGTAATAACATATATTGTTCTGTTAAAGACCTGACTGGGTCCAGCACCCCACAGTATGACTTGTTATATAAAGACCTGACTGGGTCCAACACCCTACAGTATGACTTGTTATATAAAGACCTGACTGGGTCCAACACCCCACAGTATGACTTGTTATATTGTTATATAAAGACCTGACTGGGTCCAACACCCCACAGTATGACTTGTTATATTGTTATATAAAGACCTGACTGGGTCCAGCACCCCACAGTATGACTTGTTATATTGTTATATAAAGACCTGACTGGGTCCAGCACCCCACAGTATGACTTGTTATATTGTTATAGAAGACCTGACTGGGTCCAGCACCCCACAGTATGACTTGTTATATTGTTATATAAAGACCTGACTGGGTCCAGCACCCCACAGTATGACTTGTTATATAAAGACCTGACTGGGTCCAGCACCCCACAGTATGACTTGTTATATTGTTATATAAAGACCTGACTGGGTCCAACACCCCACAGTATGACTTGTTATATTGTTATAGAAGACCTGACTGGGTCCAGCACCCCACAGTATGACTTGTTATATTGTTATATAAAGACCTGACTGGGTCCAGCACCCCACAGTATGACTTGTTATATAAAGACCTGACTGGGTCCAGCACCCCACAGTATGACTTGTTATATTGTTATATAAAGACCTGACTGGGTCCAACACCCCACAGTATGACTTGTTATATTGTTATAGAAGACCTGACTGGGTCCAGCACCCCACAGTATGACTTGTTATATTGTTATATAAAGACCTGACTGGGTCCAACACCCCACAGTATGACTTGTTATATTGTTATATAAAGACCTGACTGGGTCCAACACCCCACAGTATGACTTGTTATATTGTTATATAAAGACCTGACTGGGTCCAACACCCCACAGTATGACATGTTATATTGTTATATAAAGACCTGACTGGGTCCAGCACCCCACAGTATGACTTGTTATATAAAGACCTGACTGGGTCCAGCACCCCACAGTATGACTTGTTATATAAAGACCTGACTGGGTCCAGCACCCCACAGTATGACTTGTTATATTGTTATATAAAGACCTGACTGGGTCCAGCACCCCACAGTATGACTTGTTATATTGTTATATAAAGACCTGACTGGGTCCAACACCCCACAGTATGACTTGTTATATTGTTATATAAAGACCTGACTGGGTCCAGCACCCCACAGTATGACTTGTTATATTGTTATATAAAGACCTGACTGGGTCCAGGACCCCACAGTATGACTTGTTATATAAAGACCTGACTGGGTCCAGCACCCCACAGTATGACTTGTTATATTGTTATATAAAGACCTGACTGGGTCCAACACCCCACAGTATGACTTGTTATATTGTTATATAAAGACCTGACTGGGTCCAGCACCCCACAGTATGACTTGTTATATAAAGACCTGACTGGGTCCAGCACCCCACAGTATGACTTGTTATTTTGTTATAGAAGACCTGACTGGGTCCAGCACCCCACAGTATGACTTGTTATATTGTTATATAAAGACCTGACTGGGTCCAGCACCCCACAGTATGACTTGTTATATTGTTATATAAAGACCTGACTGGGTCCAACACCCCACAGTATGACTTGTTATATTGTTATATAAAGACCTGACTGGGTCCAGCACCCCACAGTATGACTTGTTATATTGTTATATAAAGACCTGACTGGGTCCAGGACCCCACAGTATGACTTGTTATATAAAGACCTGACTGGGTCCAGCACCCCACAGTATGACTTGTTATATTGTTATATAAAGACCTGACTGGGTCCAACACCCCACAGTATGACTTGTTATATTGTTATATAAAGACCTGACTGGGTCCAGCACCCCACAGTATGACTTGTTATATAAAGACCTGACTGGGTCCAGCACCCCACAGTATGACTTGTTATATTGTTATAGAAGACCTGACTGGGTCCAGCACCCCACAGTATGACTTGTTATATTGTTATATAAAGACCTGACTGGGTCCAGCACCCCACAGTATGACTTGTTATATAAAGACCTGACTGGGTCCAGCACCCCACAGTATGACTTGTTATATTGTTATATAAAGACCTGACTGGGTCCAACACCCCACAGTATGACTTGTTATATAAAGACCTGACTGGGTCCAACACCCCACAGTATGACTTGTTATATAAAGACCTGACTGGGTCCAGCACCCCACAGTATGACTTGTTATATTGTTATAGAAGACCTGACTGGGTCCAACACCCCACAGTATGACTTGTTATATTGTTATATAAAGACCTGACTGGGTCCAACACCCCACAGTATGACTTGTTATATTGTTATATAAAGACCTGACTGGGTCCAGCACCCCACAGTATGACTTGTTATATAAAGACCTGACTGGGTCCAGCACCCCACAGTATGACTTGTTATATTGTTATATAAAGACCTGACTGGGTCCAGCACCCCACAGTATGACTTGTTATATTGTTATATAAAGACCTGACTGGGTCCAACACCCCACAGTATGACTTGTTATATTGTTATATAGAGACCTGACTGGGTCCAGAACCCCACAGTATGACTTGTTATATTGTTATATAAAGACCTGACTGGGTCCAACACCCTACAGTATGACTTGTTATATTGTTATATAAAGACCTGACTGGGTCCAGCACCCCACAGTATGACTTGTTATATTGTTATATAAAGACCTGACTGGGTCCAGCACCCCACAGTATGACTTGTTATATTGTTATATAAAGACCTGACTGGGTCCAGCACCCCACAGTATGACTTGTTATATTGTTATAGAAGACCTGACTGGGTCCAACACCCCACAGTATGACTTGTTATATTGTTATATAAAGACCTGACTGGGTCCAACACCCCACAGTATGACTTGTTATATTGTTATATAAAGACCTGACTGGGTCCAGCACCCCACAGTATGACTTGTTATATTGTTATATAAAGACCTGACTGGGTCCAACACCCCACAGTATGACTTGTTATATTGTTATATAGAGACCTGACTGGGTCCAACACCCCACAGTATGACTTGTTATATTGTTATATAAAGACCTGACTGGGTCCAGCACCCCACAGTATGACTTGTTATATTGTTATATAAAGACCTGACTGGGTCCAACACCCCACAGTATGACTTGTTATATTGTTATATAAAGACCTGACTGGGTCCAGCACCCCACAGTATGACTTGTTATATTGTTATATAAAGACCTGACTGGGTCCAACACCCCACAGTATGACTTGTTATATTGTTATAGAAGACCTGACTGGGTCCAACACCCCACAGTATGACTTGTTATATTGTTATATAGAGACCTGACTGGGTCCAGCACCCCACAGTATGACTTGTTATATAAAGACCTGACTTGGTCCAGCACCCCACAGTATGACTTGTTATATTGTTATATAAAGACCTGACTGGGTCCAGCACCCCACAGTATGACTTGTTATATTGTTATATAAAGACCTGACTGGGTCCAGCACCCCACAGTATGACTTGTTATATTGTTATATAAAGACCTGACTGGGTCCAGCACCCCACAGTATGACTTGTTATATAAAGACCTGACAGGGTCCAACACCCCACAGTATGACTTGTTATATAAAGACCTGACTGGGTCCAACACCCCACAGTATGACTTGTTATATAAAGACCTGACTGGGACCAGCACCCCACAGTATGACTTGTTATATTGTTATATAAAGACCTGACTGGGTCCAACACCCCACAGTATGACTTGTTATATTGTTATATAAAGACCTGACTGGGTCCAGCACCCCACAGTATGACTTGTTATATTGTTATATAAAGACCTGACTGGGACCAGCACCCCACAGTATGACTTGTTATATTGTTATATAAAGACCTGACTGGGTCCAACACCCCACAGTATGACTTGTTATATTGTTATATAAAGACCTGACTGGGTCCAACACCCCACAGTATGACTTGTTATATTGTTATATAAAGACCTGACTGGGTCCAACACCCCACAGTATGACTTGTTATATAAAGACCTGACTGGGTCCAGCACCCCACAGTATGACTTGTTATATAAAGACCTGACTGGGTCCAGCACCCCACAGTATGACTTGTTATATAAAGACCTGACTGGGTCCAGCACCCCACAGTATGACTTGTTATATAAAGACCTGACTGGGTCCAGCACCCCACAGTATGACTTGTTATATAAAGACCTGACTGGGTCCAGCACCCCACAGTATGACTTGTTATATAAAGACCTGACTGGGTCTAGCACCCCACAGTATGACTTGTTATATAAAGACCTGACTGGGTCCAGCACCCCACCGTATGACTTGTTATATAAAGACCTGACTGGGTCCAGCACCCCACAGTATGACTTGTTATATAAAGACCTGACTGGGTCCAGCACCCCACAGTATGACTTGTTATATTGTTATATAAAGACCTGACTGGGTCCAACACCCCACAGTATGACTTGTTATATTGTTATATAAAGACCTGACTGGGTCCAACACCCCACAGTATGACTTGTTATATAAAGACCTGACTGGGTCCAGCACCCCACAGTATGACTTGTTATATTGTTATAGAAGACCTGACTGGGTCCAGCACCCCACAGTATGACTTGTTATATTGTTATAGAAGACCTGACTGGGTCCAGCACCCCACAGTATGACTTGTTATATAAAGACCTGACTGGGTCCAGCACCCCACAGTATGACTTGTTATATTGTTATATAAAGACCTGACTGGGTCCAGCACCCCACAGTATGACTTGTTATATAAAGACCTGACTGGGTCCAGCACCCCACAGTATGACTTGTTATATTGTTATATAAAGACCTGACTGGGTCCAGCACCCCACAGTATGACTTGTTATATAAAGACCTGACTGGGTCCAACACCCCACAGTATGACTTGTTATATAAAGACCTGACTGGGTCCAGCACCCCACAGTATGACTTGTTATATAAAGACCTGACTGGGTCCAGCACCCCACAGTATGACTTGTTATATTGTTATATAAAGACCTGACTGGGTCCAGCACCCCACAGTATGACTTGTTATATAAAGACCTGACTGGGTCCAGCACCCCACAGTATGACTTGTTATATTGTTATATAAAGACCTGACTAGGTCCAGCACCCCACAGTATGACTTGTTATATAAAGACCTGACTGGGTCCAGCACCCCACAGTATGACTTGTTATATAAAGACCTGACTGGGTCCAACACCCCACATTATGACTTGTTATATAAAGACCTGACTGGGTCCAGCACCCCACAGTATGACTTGTTATATAAAGACCTGACTGGGTCCAGCACCCCACAGTATGACTTGTTATATTGTTATATAAAGACCTGACTGGGTCCAGCACCCCACAGTATGACTTGTTATATAAAGACCTGACTGGGTCCAACACCCCACATTATGACTTGTTATATAAAGACCTGACTGGGTCCAGCACCCCACAGTATGACTTGTTATAGAAAGACCTGACTGGGTCCAGCACCCCACAGTATGACTTGTTATATTGTTATATAAAGACCTGACTGGGTCCAGCACCCCACAGTATGACTTGTTATATTGTTATATAAAGACCTGACTGGGTCCAACACCCCACAGTATGACTTGTTATATTGTTATAGAAGACCTGACTGGGTCCAGCACCCCACAGTATGACTTGTTATATAAAGACCTGACTGGGTCCAACACCCCACAGTATGACTTGTTATATAAAGACCTGACTGGGTCCAGCACCCCACAGTATGACTTGTTATATAAAGACCTGACTGGGTCCAGCACCCCACAGTATGACTTGTTATATTGTTATATAAAGACCTGACTGGGTCCAACACCCCACAGTATGACTTGTTATATTGTTATAGAAGACCTGACTGGGACCAGCACCCCACAGTATGACTTGTTATATTGTTATATAAAGACCTGACTGGGTCCAGCACCCCACAGTATGACTTGTTATATAAAGACCTGACTGGGTCCAGCACCCCACAGTATGACTTGTTATATTGTTATATAAAGACCTGACTGGGTCCAGCACCCCACAGTATGACTTGTTATATAAAGACCTGACTGGGTCCAGCACCCCACAGTATGACTTGTTATATAAAGACCTGACTGGGTCCAGCACCCCACCGTATGACTTGTTATATAAAGACCTGACTGGGTCCAGCACCCCACAGTATGACTTGTTATATTGTTATATAAAGACCTGACTGGGTCCAACACCCCACAGTATGACTTGTTATATTGTTATATAAAGACCTGACTGGGTCCAACACCCCACAGTATGACTTGTTATATAAAGACCTGACTGGGTCCAGCACCCCACAGTATGACTTGTTATATTGTTATAGAAGACCTGACTGGGTCCAGCACCCCACAGTATGACTTGTTATATTGTTATAGAAGACCTGACTGGGTCCAGCACCCCACAGTATGACTTGTTATATAAAGACCTGACTGGGTCCAGCACCCCACAGTATGACTTGTTATATTGTTATATAAAGACCTGACTGGGTCCAGCACCCCACAGTATGACTTGTTATATAAAGACCTGACTGGGTCCAACACCCCACAGTATGACTTGTTATATTGTTATATAAAGACCTGACTGGGTCCAGCACCCCACAGTATGACTTGTTATATTGTTATATAAAGACCTGACTGGGTCCAGCACCCCACAGTATGACTTGTTATATAAAGACCTGACTGGGTCCAACACCCCACAGTATGACTTGTTATATAAAGACCTGACTGGGTCCAGCACCCCACAGTATGACTTGTTATATAAAGACCTGACTGGGTCCAACACCCCACATTATGACTTGTTATATAAAGACCTGACTGGGTCCAGCACCCCACAGTATGACTTGTTATATAAAGACCTGACTGGGTCCAGCACCCCACAGTATGACTTGTTATATTGTTATATAAAGACCTGACTGGGTCCAGCACCCCACAGTATGACTTGTTATATAAAGACCTGACTGGGTCCAACACCCCACATTATGACTTGTTATATAAAGACCTGACTGGGTCCAGCACCCCACAGTATGACTTGTTATAGAAAGACCTGACTGGGTCCAGCACCCCACAGTATGACTTGTTATATTGTTATATAAAGACCTGACTGGGTCCAGCACCCCACAGTATGACTTGTTATATTGTTATATAAAGACCTGACTGGGTCCAACACCCCACAGTATGACTTGTTATATTGTTATAGAAGACCTGACTGGGTCCAGCACCCCACAGTATGACTTGTTATATAAAGACCTGACTGGGTCCAACACCCCACAGTATGACTTGTTATATAAAGACCTGACTGGGTCCAGCACCCCACAGTATGACTTGTTATATAAAGACCTGACTGGGTCCAGCACCCCACAGTATGACTTGTTATATTGTTATATAAAGACCTGACTGGGTCCAACACCCCACAGTATGACTTGTTATATTGTTATAGAAGACCTGACTGGGACCAGCACCCCACAGTATGACTTGTTATATTGTTATATAAAGACCTGACTGGGTCCAGCACCCCACAGTATGACTTGTTATATAAAGACCTGACTGGGTCCAGCACCCCACAGTATGACTTGTTATATTGTTATATAAAGACCTGACTGGGTCCAGCACCCCACAGTATGACTTGTTATATAAAGACCTGACTGGGTCCAGCACCCCACAGTATGACTTGTTATATAAAGACCTGACTGGGTCCAGCACCCCACCGTATGACTTGTTATATAAAGACCTGACTGGGTCCAGCACCCCACAGTATGACTTGTTATATAAAGACCTGACTGGGTCCAGCACCCCACAGTATGACTTGTTATATTGTTATATAAAGACCTGACTGGGTCCAACACCCCACAGTATGACTTGTTATATTGTTATATAAAGACCTGACTGGGTCCAACACCCCACAGTATGACTTGTTATATAAAGACCTGACTGGGTCCAGCACCCCACAGTATGACTTGTTATATTGTTATAGAAGACCTGACTGGGTCCAGCACCCCACAGTATGACTTGTTATATTGTTATAGAAGACCTGACTGGGTCCAGCACCCCACAGTATGACTTGTTATATAAAGACCTGACTGGGTCCAGCACCCCACAGTATGACTTGTTATATTGTTATATAAAGACCTGACTGGGTCCAGCACCCCACAGTATGACTTGTTATATAAAGACCTGACTGGGTCCAACACCCCACAGTATGACTTGTTATATTGTTATATAAAGACCTGACTGGGTCCAGCACCCCACAGTATGACTTGTTATATTGTTATATAAAGACCTGACTGGGTCCAGCACCCCACAGTATGACTTGTTATATAAAGACCTGACTGGGTCCAACACCCCACAGTATGACTTGTTATATAAAGACCTGACTGGGTCCAGCACCCCACAGTATGACTTGTTATATAAAGACCTGACTGGGTCCAGCACCCCACAGTATGACTTGTTATATTGTTATATAAAGACCTGACTGGGTCCAGCACCCCACAGTATGACTTGTTATATAAAGACCTGACTGGGTCCAGCACCCCACAGTATGACTTGTTATATTGTTATATAAAGACCTGACTAGGTCCAGCACCCCACAGTATGACTTGTTATATAAAGACCTGACTGGGTCCAGCACCCCACAGTATGACTTGTTATATAAAGACCTGACTGGGTCCAACACCCCACATTATGACTTGTTATATAAAGACCTGACTGGGTCCAGCACCCCACAGTATGACTTGTTATATAAAGACCTGACTGGGTCCAGCACCCCACAGTATGACTTGTTATATTGTTATATAAAGACCTGACTGGGTCCAGCACCCCACAGTATGACTTGTTATATAAAGACCTGACTGGGTCCAACACCCCACATTATGACTTGTTATATAAAGACCTGACTGGGTCCAGCACCCCACAGTATGACTTGTTATAGAAAGACCTGACTGGGTCCAGCACCCCACAGTATGACTTGTTATATTGTTATATAAAGACCTGACTGGGTCCAGCACCCCACAGTATGACTTGTTATATTGTTATATAAAGACCTGACTGGGTCCAACACCCCACAGTATGACTTGTTATATTGTTATAGAAGACCTGACTGGGTCCAGCACCCCACAGTATGACTTGTTATATAAAGACCTGACTGGGTCCAACACCCCACAGTATGACTTGTTATATAAAGACCTGACTGGGTCCAGCACCCCACAGTATGACTTGTTATATAAAGACCTGACTGGGTCCAACACCCCACAGTATGACTTGTTATATTGTTATATAAAGACCTGACTGGGTCCAGCACCCCACAGTATGACTTGTTATATAAAGACCTGACTGGGTCCAGCACCCCACAGTATGACTTGTTATATTGTTATATAAAGACCTGACTGGGTCCAACACCCCACAGTATGACTTGTTATATTGTTATAGAAGACCTGACTGGGACCAGCACCCCACAGTATGACTTGTTATATTGTTATATAAAGACCTGACTGGGTCCAGCACCCCACAGTATGACTTGTTATATAAAGACCTGACTGGGTCCAGCACCCCACAGTATGACTTGTTATATTGTTATATAAAGACCTGACTGGGTCCAGCACCCCACAGTATGACTTGTTATATAAAGACCTGACTGGGTCCAGCACCCCACAGTATGACTTGTTATATAAAGACCTGACTGGGTCCAGCACCCCACAGTATGACTTGTTATATTGTTATATAAAGACCTGACTGGGTCCAGCACCCCACAGTATGACTTGTTATATTGTTATATAAAGACCTGACTGGGTCCAACACCCCACAGTATGACTTGTTATATTGTTATATAAAGACCTGACTGGGTCCAGCACCCCACAGTATGACTTGTTATATAAAGACCTGACTGGGTCCAGCACCCCACAGTATGACTTGTTATATTGTTATATAAAGACCTGACTGGGTCCAACACCCCACAGTATGACTTGTTATATTGTTATATAAAGACCTGACTGGGTCCAGCACCCCACAGTATGACTTGTTATATTGTTATATAAAGACCTGACTGGGTCCAGCACCCCACAGTATGACTTGTTATATAAAGACCTGACTGGGTCCAGCACCCCACAGTATGACTTGTTATATTGTTATATAAAGACCTGACTGGGTCCAGCACCCCACAGTATGACTTGTTATATTGTTATATAAAGACCTGACTGGGTCCAGCACCCCACAGTATGACTTGTTATATTGTTATATAAAGACCTGACTGGGTCCAGCACCCCACAGTATGACTTGTTATATTGTTATATAAAGACCTGACTGGGTCCAGCACCCCACAGTATGACTTGTTATATTGTTATATAAAGACCTGACTGGGTCCAACACCCCACAGTATGACTTGTTATATTGTTATATAAAGACCTGACTGGGTCCAGCACCCCACAGTATGACTTGTTATATTGTTATATAAACACCTGACTGGGTCCAACACCCCACAGTATGACTTGTTATATTGTTATATAAAGACCTGACTGGGTCCAGCACCCCACAGTATGACTTGTTATATTGTTATATAAAGACCTGACTGGGTCCAACACCCCACAGTATGACTTGTTATATTGTTATATAAAGACCTGACTGGGTCCAGCACCCCACAGTATGACTTGTTATATTGTTATATAAAGACCTGACTGGGTCCAACACCCCACAGTATGACTTGTTATATTGTTATATAAAGACCTGACTGGGTCCAGCACCCCACAGTATGACTTGTTATATAAAGACCTGACTGGGTCCAACACCCCACAGTATGACTTGTTATATTGTTATATAAAGACCTGACTGGGTCCAACACCCCACAGTATGACTTGTTATATTGTTATATAAAGACCTGACTGGGTCCAGCACCCCACAGTATGACTTGTTATATTGTTATATAAAGACCTGACTGGGTCCAACACCCCACAGTATGACTTGTTATATTGTTATATAAAGACCTGACTGGGTCCAACACCCCACAGTATGACTTGTTATATAAAGACCTGACTGGGTCCAGCACCCCACAGTATGACTTGTTATATTGTTATATAAAGACCTGACTGGGTCCAACACCCCACAGTATGACTTGTTATATTGTTATATAAAGACCTGACTGGGTCCAGCACCCCACAGTATGACTTGTTATATTGTTATATAAAGACCTGACTGGGTCCAACACCCCACAGTATGACTTGTTATATTGTTATATAAAGACCTGACTGGGTCCAACACCCCACAGTATGACTTGTTATATAAAGACCTGACTGGGTCCAGCACCCCACAGTATGACTTGTTATATTGTTATATAAAGACCTGACTGTGTCCAGCACCCCACAGTATGACTTGTTATATTGTTATATAAAGACCTGACTGGGTCCAGCACCACACAGTATGACTTGTTATATTGTTATATAAAGACCTGACTGGGTCCAGCACCCCACAGTATGACTTGTTATATTGTTATATAAAGACCTGACTGGGTCCAACACCCCACAGTATGACTTGTTATATTGTTATAGAAGACCTGCCTGGGTCCAGCACCCCACAGTATGACTTGTTATATTGTTATATAAAGACCTGACTGGGTCCAGCACCCCACAGTATGACTTGTTATATTGTTATATAAAGACCTGACTGGGTCCAACACCCCACAGTATGACTTGTTATATAAAGACCTGACTGGGTCCAGCACCCCACAGTATGACTTGTTATATTGTTATATAAAGACCTGACTGGGTCCAACACCCCACAGTATGACTTGTTATATAAAGACCTGACTGGGTCCAGCACCCCAAAGTATGACTTGTTATATTGTTATATAAAGACCTGACTGGGTCCAGCACCCCACAGTATGACTTGTTATATTGTTATATAAAGACCTGACTGGGTCCAGCACCCCACAGTATGACTTGTTATATTGTTATATAAAGACCTGACTGGGTCCAACACCCCACAGTATGACTTGTTATATTGTTATATAAAGACCTGACTGGGTCCAGCACCCCACAGTATGACTTGTTATATAAAGACCTGACTGGGTCCAGCACCCCACAGTATGACTTGTTATATTGTTATATAAAGACCTGACTGGGTCCAGCACCCCACAGTATGACTTGTTATATTGTTATATAAAGACCTGACTGGGTCCAGCACCCCACAGTATGACTTGTTATATTGTTATATAAAGACCTGACTGGGTCCAGCACCCCACAGTATGACTTGTTATATTGTTATATAAAGACCTGACTGGGTCCAGCACCCCACAGTATGACTTGTTATATTGTTATATAAAGACCTGACTGGGTCCAACACCCCACAGTATGACTTGTTATATTGTTATATAAAGACCTGACTGGGTCCAGCACCCCACAGTATGACTTGTTATATTGTTATATAAACACCTGACTGGGTCCAACACCCCACAGTATGACTTGTTATATTGTTATATAAAGACCTGACTGGGTCCAGCACCCCACAGTATGACTTGTTATATTGTTATATAAAGACCTGACTGGGTCCAACACCCCACAGTATGACTTGTTATATTGTTATATAAAGACCTGACTGGGTCCAGCACCCCACAGTATGACTTGTTATATTGTTATATAAAGACCTGACTGGGTCCAACACCCCACAGTATGACTTGTTATATTGTTATATAAAGACCTGACTGGGTCCAGCACCCCACAGTATGACTTGTTATATAAAGACCTGACTGGGTCCAACACCCCACAGTATGACTTGTTATATTGTTATATAAAGACCTGACTGGGTCCAACACCCCACAGTATGACTTGTTATATTGTTATATAAAGACCTGACTGGGTCCAGCACCCCACAGTATGACTTGTTATATTGTTATATAAAGACCTGACTGGGTCCAACACCCCACAGTATGACTTGTTATATTGTTATATAAAGACCTAACTGGGTCCAACACCCCACAGTATGACTTGTTATATTGTTATATAAAGACCTGACTGGGTCCAACACCCCACAGTATGACTTGTTATATAAAGACCTGACTGGGTCCAGCACCCCACAGTATGACTTGTTATATTGTTATATAAAGACCTGACTGTGTCCAGCACCCCACAGTATGACTTGTTATATTGTTATATAAAGACCTGACTGGGTCCAGCACCACACAGTATGACTTGTTATATTGTTATATAAAGACCTGACTGGGTCCAGCACCCCACAGTATGACTTGTTATATTGTTATATAAAGACCTGACTGGGTCCAACACCCCACAGTATGACTTGTTATATTGTTATAGAAGACCTGCCTGGGTCCAGCACCCCACAGTATGACTTGTTATATTGTTATATAAAGACCTGACTGGGTCCAGCACCCCACAGTATGACTTGTTATATTGTTATATAAAGACCTGACTGGGTCCAACACCCCACAGTATGACTTGTTATATAAAGACCTGACTGGGTCCAGCACCCCACAGTATGACTTGTTATATTGTTATATAAAGACCTGACTGGGTCCAACACCCCACAGTATGACTTGTTATATAAAGACCTGACTGGGTCCAGCACCCCACAGTATGACTTGTTATATTGTTATATAAAGACCTGACTGGGTCCAGCACCCCACAGTATGACTTGTTATATTGTTATATAAAGACCTGACTGGGTCCAGCACCCCACAGTATGACTTGTTATATTGTTATATAAAGACCTGACTGGGTCCAACACCCCACAGTATGACTTGTTATATTGTTATATAAAGACCTGACTGGGTCCAACACCCCACAGTATGACTTGTTATATTGTTATATAAAGACCTGACTGGGTCCAGCACCCCACAGTATGACTTGTTATATTGTTATATAAAGACCTGACTGGGTCCAGCACCCCACAGTATGACTTGTTATATTGTTATATAAAGACCTGACTGGGTCCAGCACCCCACAGTATGACTTGTTATATTGTTATATAAAGACCTGACTGGGTCCAGCACCCCACAGTATGACTTGTTATATTGTTATATAAAGACCTGACTGGGTCCAGCACCCCACAGTATGACTTGTTATATTGTTATATAGAGACCTGACTGGGTCCAACACCCCACAGTATGACTTGTTATATTGTTATATAAAGACCTGACTGGGTCCAGCACCCCACAGTATGACTTGTTATATTGTTATATAAAGACCTGACTGGGTCCAGCACCCCACAGTATGACTTGTTATATTGTTATATAAAGACCTGACTGGGTCCAACACCCCACAGTATGACTTGTTATATTGTTATATAAAGACCTGACTGGGTCCAACACCCCACAGTATGACTTGTTATATTGTTATATAAAGACCTGACTGGGTCCAGCACCCCACAGTATGACTTGTTATATTGTTATATAAAGACCTGACTGGGTCCAGCACCCCACAGTATGACTTGTTATATTGTTATATAAAGACCTGACTGGGTCCAGCACCCCACAGTATGACTTGTTATATTGTTATATAAAGACCTGACTGGGTCCAGCACCCCACAGTATGACTTGTTATATTGTTATATAAAGACCTGACTGGGTCCAGCACCCCACAGTATGACTTGTTATATTGTTATATAGAGACCTGACTGGGTCCAACACCCCACAGTATGACTTGTTATATTGTTATATAAAGACCTGACTGGGTCCAGCACCCCACAGTATGACTTGTTATATTGTTATATAAAGACCTGACTGGGTCCAGCACCCCACAGTATGACTTGTTATATTGTTATATAAAGACCTGACTGGGTCCAGCACCCCACATTATGACTTGTTATATTGTTATATAAAGACCTGACTGGGTCTAACACCCCACAGTATGACTTGTTATATTGTTATATAAAGACCTGACTGGGTCCAGCACCCCACAGTATGACTTGTTATATTGTTATAGAAGACCTGACTGGGTCCAGCAAAATTAAGGCAGTTAATGTAAATTGGTTTCAGAAGAAAGACACAACACTTTCAAAGTGTTGGAGTACAGAGCCAAAATGAGTCACTGTCCCAGTAATTTTGGAGCTCACTATGTCAACATTACTTCTTAATTCGCTTGATAATGATCTGGAAAACGGTTAGTCTGAAAAACAGTATTTACCTTTAGCTCCTGGGTCTCCTCCATACTCTGATCTAGATGACTACGAATGACCACCTAGAGAGAACGAGAGAGCGAGGGGAGGGATAGAGAGAAGGAGCGAGGGGAGGGATAGAGAGAAGGAGGGAGGGGAGGGATAGAGAGAAGGAGGGAGGGGAGGGATAGAGAGAAGGAGGGAGGGGAGGGATAGAGAGCGGAAGGGGAGAGAGAGGCTGTGTGTGAGAAATAGGAAACGGAAAGTTGATGAATAGAGGGAAAATTGATACCTGTCTCTCTCACACACACACACACACACACACACACACACACACACACACACACACACACACACACACACACACACACACACACACACACACACACACACACACACACACACACACACAGAGAAAGAGAAATAAGATCTGCACAGAGAACAAAGATATGTCCTAGAGAGAGAGAGCTGTGTTTGGGTGTTACCAGTTGTTGAGAGAGAGAGATACATTCTGTATACTTCTGGCCCTTCTTTGGACACTGTGTTAACTGTGTTAACTAACCTCCAGACGAGCTTCAATGCCACACAACTCTCCTTCCGTGGCCTCCAACTGCTCTTAAATACAAGTAAAACTAAATGCATTCTATTCAACCGATCACTGCCCGCACCCTCCCGCCCGACCAGCATCACTACTCTGGACGGCTCTGACTTAGAATATGTGGACAACTACAAATACCTAGGTGTCTGGTTAGACTGTAAACTCTCCTTCCAGACTCACATTAAGCATCTCCAATCCAAAATTAAATCTAGAATTGGCTTCCTATTTCGCAACAAAGCCTCCTTCACTCATGCTGCCAAACATACCCTTGTAAAACTGACTATCCTACCGATCCTTGACTTCGGCGATGTAATTTACAAAATAGACTTCAACACTCTACTCAACAAATTGGATGCAGTCTATCACAGTGCCATCCGTTTTGTCACCAAAGCCCCATATACTACCCACCACTGCGACCTGTATGCTCTAGTCGGCTGGCCCTCGCTTCATCCTCGTCGCCAAACCCACTGGTTCCAGGTCATCTACAAGTCTCTGCTAGGTAAAGCCCCGCCTTATCTCAGCTCACTGGTCACCATAGCAGCACCCACCCGTAGCACGCGCTCCAGCAGGTACAGTGGGGAGAACAAGTATTTGATACACTGCCGATTTTGCAGGTTTTCCTACTTACAAAGCATGTAGAGGTCTGTAATTATTATCATAGGTACACTTCAACTGTGAGAGACGGAATCTAAAACAAAAATCCAGAAAATCACATTGTATGATTTTTAAGTAATTAATTTGCATTTTATTGCATGACATAAGTATTTGATACATCAGAAAAGCAGAACTTAATATTTGGTACAGAAACCTTTGTTTGCAATTACAGAGATCATACATTTCCTGTAGTTCTTGACCAGGTTTGCACACACTGCAGCAGGGATTTTGGCCCACTCCTCCATACAGACCTTCTCCAGGTCCTTCAGGTTTCGGGGTTGTCGCTGGGCAATACGGACTTTCAGCTCCCTCCAAAGATTTTCTATTGGGTTCAGGTCTGGAGACTGGCTAGGCCACTCCAGGACCTTGAGATGCTTCTTACAGAGCCACTCCTTAGTTGCCCTGGCTGTGTGTTTTGGGTCGTTGTCATGCTGGAAGACCCAGCCACGACCCATCTTCAATGCTCTTATTGAGGGAAGGAGGTTGTTGGCCAAGATCTTGCGATACATGGCCCCATCCATCCTCCCCTCAATACGGTGCAGTCGTCCTGTCCCCTTTGCAGAAAAGTATCCCCAAAGAATGATGTTTCCACCTCCATGCTTCACGGTTGGGATGGTGTTCTTGGGGTTGTACTCATCCTTCTTCTTCCTCCAAACACAGCGAGTGGAGTTTAGACCAAAAAGCTCTATTTTTGTCTCATCAGACCACATGACCTTCTCCCATTCCTCCTCTGGATCATCCAGATGGTCATTGGCAAACTTCAGACGGGCCTGGACATGCGCTGGCTTGAGCAGGGGGACCTTGCGTGCGCTGCAGGATTTTAATCCATGACGGCGTAGTGTTTTACTAATGGTTTTCTTTGAGACTGTGGTCCCAGCTCTCTTCAGGTCATTGACCAGGTCCTGCCGTGTAGTTCTGGGCTGATCCCTCACCTTTCTCATGATCATTGATGCCCCACGAGGTGAGATCTTGCATGGAGCCCCAGACCGAGGGTGATTGACCGTCATCTTGAACTTCTTCCATTTTCTAATAATTGCGCTAACAGTTGTTTCCTTCTCACCAAGCTGCTTGCCTATTGTCCTGTAGCCCATCCCAGCCTTGTGCAGGTCTACAATTTTATCCCTGATGTCCTTACACAGCTCTCTGGTCTTGGCCATTGTGGAGAGGTTGGAGTCTGTTTGATTGAGTGTGTGGACAGGTGTCTTTTATACAGGTAACGAGTTCAAACAGGTGCAGTTAATACAGGTAATGAGTGGAGAACAGGAGGGCTTCTTAAAGAAAAACTAACAGGTCTGTGAGAGCCGGAATTCTTACTGGTTGGTAGGTGATCAAATACTTAAGTCATGCAATAAAATGCAAATTAATTACTTAAAAATCATACAATGTGATTTTCTGGATTTTTGTTTTAGATTCCGTCTCTCACAGTTGAAGTGTACCTATGATAAAAACTACAGACCTCTACATGCTTTGTAAGTAGGAAAACCTGCAAAATCGGCAGTGTATCAAATACTTGTTCTCCCCACTGTATATCTCACTGGTCACCGCCAAAACCAATTCTTCCTTTGGCCTCCTTTCCTTCCAGTTCTCTGCTGCCAATGACTGGAACGAACTACAAAAATCACTAAAGCTGGAGACTCTCCCTCACTATCTTTAAGCACCAGCTGTCAGAGCAGCTCACAGATCACTGCACCTGTACATAGCCCATCTATAATTTAGCCCAAACAACTACCTCTCCCCCTACTGTATTTATTTATTTATCTTGCTCCTTTGCACCCCAGTATCTCTACTTGCACATTCATCTTCTGCACATCTACCATTCCAGTGTTTAATTGCTATATTGTAATTACTTCACCACTATGTCATTATGGCCTATTTATTGCCTTATCTCCCTTATCTTACCTCATCTGTATATAGACTATATAAACCTACTGTATTATTACTATATTATTAACATATTACTGTATGTTTGTTTACTCCATGTGTAACTCTGTGTTGTTGTGTGTGTCGAACTGCTTTGCTTTATCTTGGCCAGGTCGCAATTGTAAATGAGAACTTGTTCTCAACTAGCCTACCTGGTTAAATAAAGGGTTAGGGTTATATATATATATATAATATAGAAATACCTGGTTAAATAAAGGGTTAGGGTTATATATATATATATATAATATAGAAATACCTGGTTAAATAAAGGGTAAGGGTTATATATATATATATAATATAGAAATACCTGGTTAAATAAAGGGTTAGGGTTATATACAGTGGGGAGAACAAGTATTTGATACACTGCCGATTTTGCAGGTTTTCCTACTTACAAAGCATGTAGAGGTCTGTAATTTTTATCATAGGTACACTTCAACTATGAGAGACGGAATCTAAAACAAAAATCCAGAAAATCACATTGTATGATTTTTAAGTAATTAATTTGCATTTTATTGCATGACATAAGTATTTGATACATCAGAAAAGCAGAACTTAATATTTGGTACAGAAACCTTTGTTTGCAATTACAGAGATCATACGTTTCCTGTAGTTCTTGACTAGGTTTGCACACACTGCAGCAGGGATTTTGGCCCACTCCTCCCTACAGATCTTCTCCAGATCCTTCAGGTTTCGGGGCTGTCGCTGGGCAATACGGACTTTCAGCTCCCTCCAAAGATTTTCTATTGGGTTCAGGTCTGGAGACTGGCTAGGCCACTCCAGGACCTTGAGATGCTTCTTACGGAGCCACTCCTTAGTTGCCATGGCTGTGTGCTTCGTTTCGTTGTCATGCTGGAAGACCCAGCCACGACCCATCTTCAATGCTCTTACTGAGGGAAGGAGGTTGTTGGCCAAGATCTCGCGATACATGGCCCCATCCATCCTCCCCTCAATACGGTGCAGTCGTCCTTTCCCCTTTGCAGAAAAGCATCCCCAAAGAATGATGTTTCCACCTCCATGCTTCACGGTTGGGATGGTGTTCTTGGGGTTGTACTCATACTTCTTCTTCCTCCAAACACGGCGAGTGGAGTTGGACCAAAAAGCTCTATTTTTGTCTCATCAGACCACATGACCTTCTCCCATTCCTCCTCTGGATCATCCAGATGGTCATTGGCAAACTTCAGACGGGCCTGGACATGCACTGGCTTAAGCAGGGGGACCTTGCGTGCGCTGCAGGATTTTAATCCATGACGGCGTAGTGTGTTACTAATGGTTTTCTTTGAGACTGTGGTCCCAGCTCTCTTCAGGTCATTGACCAGGTCCTGCCGTGTAGTTCTGGGCTGATCCCTCACCTTCCTCATGATCATTGATGCCCCACGAGGTGAAATCTTGCATGGAGCCCCAGACCGAGGGTGATTGACCGTCATCTTGAACTTCTTCCATTTTCTAATAATTGCGCCAACAGTTGTTTCCTTCTCACCAAGCTGCTTGCCTATTGTCCTGTAGCCCATCCCAGCCTTGTGCAGGTCTACAATTTTATCCCTGATGTCCTTACACAGCTCTCTGGTCTTGGCCATTGTGGAGAGGTTGGAATCTGTTTGATTGAGTGTGTGGACAGGTGTCTTTTATACAGGTAACGAGTTCAAACAGGTGCAGTTAATACAGGTAATGAGTGGAGAACAGGAGGGCTTCTTAAAGAAAAACTAACAGGTCTGTGAGAGCCGGAATTCTTACTGGTTGGTAGGTGATCAAATACTTATGTCATGCAATAAAATGCAAATTAATTATTTAAAAATCATACAATGTGATTTTCTGGATTTTTGTTTTAGATTCCGTCTCTCACAGTTGAAGTGTACCTATGATAAAAATGACAGACCTCTACATGCTTTGTAAGTAGGAAAACCTGCAAAATCGGCAGTGTATCAAATACTTGTTCTCCCCACTGTATATACATATAATATAGAAATACCTGGTTAAATAAAGGGTTAGGGTTATATATATACATATAATATAGAAATACCTGGTTAAATAAAGGGTTAGGGTTATATATATACATATAATATAGAAATACCTGGTTAAATAAAGGGTTAGGGTTGTAAATGTGAGCTTGTTCTCAACTAGCCTACCTGGTTAAATAAAGGTGAAATAAAATAAAAAATAGAAATATGTGTTTGGGTGTTACCAGTTGTTGTTCAGTGTTATCTTCTCCCAGAGTCAGATTCAACTTCTCCTGCTCATCATCTGGCAGAGACCCATGAAGTAACAGGGCCTAGACACACACACACACACACACACATGTACACGCACACGTACACACACACACACACCAGTAGCTGTGAAAGCAGGTGCAGTCCAACAGTAACATTCTGACTTATGGGTCATTTTCAAACAATGCTGTTAAAGACAGATGAAATGTAATAAAAATGTAAATAGTGACACGAAGAATAACAATATAATGGCTATATACGGGGAGTAGAAAAGTACATGGCTATATACACAGGGAGTAGAAAAGTACAAGGCTATATACACAGGGAGTAGAAAATGACATGGCTATATACACAGGAAGTAGAAAATAACATGGCTATATACACAGGAAGTAGAAAATAACATGGCTATATACACAGGAAGTAGAAAATAACATGGCTATATACACAGGAAGTAGAAAATTACATGGCTAAATACACAGGAAGTAGAAAATAACATGGTTATATACAGGGAGTAGAAAATAACATGGCTATATACACAGGAAGTAGAAAATAACATGGCTATATACAGGGAGTAGAAAATAACATGGCCATATACAGGGAGTAGAAAATAACATGGTTATATACAGGGAGTAGAACATAACATGGCTATATACAGGGAGTAGAAAATAACATGGCTATATACACAGGAAGTAGAAAATAACATGGCTATATACACAGGGAGTAGAAAATAACATGGCTATATACAGGGAGTAGAAAATAACATGGCCATATACAGGGAGTAGAAAATAACATGGTTATATACAGGGAGTAGAAAATAACATGGTTATATATACCGGGAGTAGAAAATAACATGGCTATATACAGGGAGTAGAAAATAACATGGCTATATACACAGGGAGTAGAAAATAACATGGTTATATACAGGGAGTAGACCATAACATGGTTATATACAGGGAGTAGAAAATAACATGGTTATATACAGGGAGTAGAAAATAACATGGCTATATACAGGGAGTAGAAAATAACATGGTTATATACAGGGAGTAGAAAATAACATGGCTATATACAGGGAGTAGAAAATAACATGGCTATATACAGGGAGTAGAAAATAACATGGCTATATACAGGGAGTAGAAAATAACATGGTTATATACAGGGAGTAGAAAATAACATGGCTATATACAGGGAGTAGAAAATAACATGGTTATATACAGGGAGTAGAAAATAACATGGCTATATACAGGGAGTAGAAAATAACATGGCTATATTCAGGAAGTAGAAAATAACATGGTTATATACAGGAAGTAGAAAATAACATGGCCATATACAGGGAGTAGAAAATAACATGGTTATATACAGGGAGTAGAAAATAACATGGCTATATACAGGGAGTAGACCATAACATGGTTATATACAGGGAGTAGAAAATAACATGGCCATATACAGGGAGTAGAAAATAACATGGTTATATACAGGGAGTAGAAAATAACATGGTTATATATACCGGGAGTAGAAAATAACATGGTTATATACAGGGAGTAGACCATAACATGGTTATATACAGGGAGTAGAAAATAACATGGTTATATACAGGGAGTAGAAAATAACATGGTTATATACAGGGAGTAGAAAATAACATGGCTATATACAGGGAGTAGAAAATAACATGGCTATATACAGGGAGTAGAAAATAACATGGCTATATACAGGGAGTAGAAAATAACATGGTTATATACAGGGAGTAGAAAATAACATGGCTATATACAGGGAGTAGAAAATAACATGGTTATATACAGGGAGTAGAAAATAACATGGTTATATACAGGGAGTAGAAAATAACATGGTTATATACAGGGAGTAGAAAATAACATGGCTATATACAGGGAGTAGAAAATAACATGGTTATATACAGGGAGTAGAAAATAACATGGTTATATACAGGAAGTAGAGGTAATAACATGGCTATATTCAGGAAGTAGAAAATAACATGGTTATATACAGGGAGTAGAAAATAACATGGTTATATACAGGAAGTAGAAAATAACATGGTTATATACAGGGAGTAGAAAATAACATGGCTATATTCAGGAAGTAGAAAATAACATGGTTATATACAGGAAGTACCAGGGGTACGAGGTAATTGAGGTAGATATGTACATATACAGTACATTCGGGAAAGTATTCAGACCCCTTGACTTTTTCTACATTTTGTTACGTTACAGCCTTATTCTAAAATTGGTGTGCCTGTTGTGTGTGTGGGCGTATGTAGTGTGTGTTGGGGTGTCAGTATGTGTGAGTGTGTGGGCGTATGTAGTGTGTGTGTGTGTGTGTGTGTGTGTGTGTGTGTGTGTGCCTGTTGTGTGTGTGGGCGTATGTGTGTGTGTGTGTGTGTGTGTGTGTGTGTGTGTGTGTGTGTGTGTGTGTGTGTGTGTGTGTGTGTGTGTGTGTGTGTGTGTGTGTTGGGGTGTCAGTATGTGTGAGTGTGTGGGTAGAGTCCAGTGTGTGTGGGCGTATGTAGTGTGTGTGTGTGTGTTGGGGTGTCAGTATGTGAGTGTGTGGTCCAGTGTGTGCGGGCATATGTAGTGTGTGTGTGTTGGGGTGTCAGTATGTGTGAGTGTGTGGGTAGAGTCCATTGTGTGTGCATAGTCAGTGGGTCATGCTTGAGTTAGGGGTCACTGTTTAGTTTAGCAGTCTTTTAGAGGTAGAAGCTGTTCAGGGTCCTGTTGGTTCCAGACTTGGTGCAACGATACTGCATGACGTACGCTAGCAGAGAGAACCATGACTGGGTGGCTGGAGTCTATTCATTTAAAAAATAAATGCTCTAGCTGGTGAAACCTTAACTATCCAGCAGGTATCACAATAAAGAAATAAAATAAAAAAATTGAGAAACATTAACATATTCCTTCTCCAATAATATTCTCTAGAAACAAAGTTTAACACTTTCAACCATTTTGAATGGTCTTTTCTATTCAAAACTTTCAATTTTCCAACTCAAATAATAAATGTACTACAAATATTGAATAAATGACCTAAATAAAAAATATACACAAATAATACATGATCTGATGAAATTGCTTTAGAAAAAGGGGCACAAGACAGGGATGTCCTCTCTCCACCCTCCTGTTTGTACTGAACCGTTTGCAGAAACAACTAGACAGGACCCAAATGTAACAGGTCTCAGTATTGGTAAACATGAATATAAACTACACTTATTTGCAGATGATCTCCTGATATACCTGACCAAAATTGAAAAATCAATACCCCCTTTGCTAAAAACATTTTCAGAATACTCAAAAAGTTCAGGTTATAAAATGAACTTGGAAAAAAATGAAATAATGGCAATAGGAAAAATAAAAACAATAACTCGCCATCTACAGCAATCCTTTAAGTGGACCACAAAACATATCAAATACTCAGGATGCTTAATAAGTGACAACAAATATATAAAGACTACTTTATTCCATTACTCAACAATATGACAGCAGATTTAATTACAGTGCATTCGGAAAGTATTCATACCCCTTTACTTTTTACACATTTTGTTACGTTACAGCCTTATTATAAAATAGATTAAATAAATAAAAATCATCAATCTACACACAATACCCCATAATGACATCACAATACCCCATAATGACATCAAAATACCCCATAATGACATCAAAATACCCCATAATGACATCACAATACCCCATAATGCAAAGCAAAAACAGGCTAGAAATGTTTGAAATATTGAGATAAAAAAATGAAATATTACATTTACATAAGTATTCAGACCCTTTGCTATGAGACTCAAAATTGAGCTCAGGTGCATTCTGTTTCCATTGATCATTCTTGAGATGTTTCTACAACTTGATTGGAGTCCACCTGTGGTAAATTCAATTGATTGGACATGATTTGGAAAGGCACACACCTGTCTATATAAGGTCCCACAGTTGACAGTGCATGTAAGAGCAAAAACCAAGCCATGAAGTCGAACAAATTGTCCGTAGAGCTCCGAGACAGGATTGTGTCGAAGAACAGATCTGGGGAAAGGTACCAAAACATTTCTGCAGCATTGAAGGTCCCCAAGAACACAGTGGCCCCCATCATTCTTAAATGGAAGAAGTTTGGAACCACCAAGACTCTTCCTAGAGCTGGTAGCCCGGCCAAACTGAGCAATCGGGAGAGAAGGGCCTTGGGCAGGGAGGTGACCAAGAACCCGATGGTCACTCTGACAGAGCTCTAGAGTTCCTCTGTGGAGATGGGAGAACCTTCCTGAAGGACAACCATCTCTGCAGCACTCCACCAATCAGGCCTTTATGGTAGAGTGGGCAGACGGAAGCCACTCCTCAGTAAAAGGCACATGACAACCCGCTTGGAGTTTGCCAAAAGGCACCTAAAGACTCTCAGACCATGAGAAACACGATTCTCTGGTCTGATGAAACCAAGGTTGAACTATTTGGCCTGAATGCCAAGCCCCACGTCTGGAAGAAACCTGGCACCATCCCTACGGTGAAGCATGGTGGTGGCAGCATCATGCTGTGAGGATGTTTTTCAGCTGCAGGTACTGGTAGACTAGTCAGGATCGAGGGAAAGATGAACGTAGCAAAGTACAGAGATCCTTGATGAAAACCTGCTCCAGAGCACTCAGGACCTCAGACTGGAGGGAAGGTTCACATTCCAACAGGACAACGACCCTAAGCACACAGCTAAGACAACGCAGGAGTGGCTTCGGGACAAGTCTCTGAATGTCCTTAAGTGGCCCAGCCAGAGCCCGGACTTGAACCCGATCAAACATCCTGAAAATAGCTGTGCAGCAACGCTCCCCATCCAACCTGACAGAGCTTGAGAGGATCTGCAGAGAAGAATGGGAGAAATTCCCCAAATACAGGTGTGCCAAGCTTGTAGCGTCATACCCAAGACCACTCAAGGCTGTAATCACTGCAAAAGGTGCTTCAACAAAGTACTGAGTAAAGGGTCTGAATACTTATGTAAATGGAGAATCCCTTCGAACTCATGGCTTGGTTTTTGCTCTGATATTCACTGTTAACTGTGGGACCATAAATAGACAGGTGTGTGCCTTTCCAAATCATGTCCAATCAAAGCAATACTTGAAAGCAATACTGAATACTTATGTAAATAAGGTGTTTCTGTTTTTTTCCTAAAAACCTGTTTTCGCTTGGTCATTATGGGGGTATTGTGTTTAGATTAATGAGGAAAATGTTATATTCAATCCATTTTAGAATAAGGCTGTAATGTAACAAAATTTGGAAAAGGGGAAGGGGTCTGAATACTTTATGAATGCACCGAATGCTTCTCCAATACTCTCTAGAAACAAAGGTTAAATCATATTCCTTCTCCGATAATATTATCTATAAACATAGCACTTAAAACATGTTTAAAAACATGTTCCTTCTCCAATAATATTCCTAGAAACATTCAAATATTCCTTGTCCAATAATATTCTCTAGAAACAAACATTTTCGTTCTCCAATAATATTATCTATAAACATTAACATATTCCTTGTATAGACATTTCATACACAGCTCTTATACATTCTATAAATCATTCATACCCAGACATCACCTGTGTCTCAAGACACGGTGATGGCTGGGAATGTATTAACACATCTATTTTTCTTTGAAGATGGCCCAAACAGTCTGTGTGTGTTTTTGTTTCACTATCCTTTAGGGTACCAGAAGTTCTCACAAGGACAGTAAAATAACCAAAATTCAGACAAGTGGGGACATTTTGCTGGTCCCACGAGGGAAAATTCTATTTTAGGCTTAGGGGTTAGGTTTAGGGTTACAATTAAGGTTAGGAGTTACGGTCAGGTATAGTTTTAGGGTCAGGTATAGTTTTAGGGTCAGGTCTAGTTTTAGGGTCAGGTCTAGTCTTAGGGATAGTTTTTGGGGTCAAGTTTAGGTTAGGGTTAGGTTAAGGAAAAAAGGATTTTGAATGAAAATGTATTTTCGGTTCCCACGAGGACAGAAAAACATAACGTGTGTACCTGTAGAGCTGACACCATTCTCCGTGTCTCCTGCATCTCTCTCTCCAGGCTCTCAGTCAGAGGACTCTCCCAACATGCCTTAGCTACACACACACACACACACACACACACACACACACACACACACACACACACACACACACACACACACACACACACACACACACACACACACACACACACACACACACACACACACACACACACAGACATATTTCACAGTTAATGTTGAAGTCTGTGCGACTTTATTAAGCCATCTTATCTTAATGAATCTATTAAATCATATTGAATTGTAATGAATCGATGGAATCTTACTGAATATATTGAATCATATTCATCCTGATGAATCATATTCATCCTGATGAATCATATTGAATCTATTGAATATTCATTGCTGCATGTTTACCTGACTCTGACGTCTGACCCAGCGAGGCAGCCTGACACTAACCTAACCTGTGCACTGCAAAACCTACACTGCCAACTTGTGTGTGTGTGTCTTACTGCTTCTCTCTGGTTGGCTTTCCTCCGGCTCTCTGTTGTCTGATTGGCTGGTAGGCGGGGCTCTGGGTGAACTGAGGATATAAACACTGATTACTGACAGGAGGGTGTGTGGTTTGTGCGGTGTGTGTGTGTGTGTGTGTGGTGCAGGGTTTCCGTTACGAAAATGTGGCGCTGGACATTTGGCAGGCAGCATTTAAATTTACAGGACATTTGAGACATTTCTCGGACCCATATGTGTTGGGGGCGTAACCCATTAGCAGTGGTGGAAAAAGTACCCAGTTGTCATACTTGAGTAAAAGTATAGTTACCTTAATAGAACGTTACTCAAGTAAAAGTAACCCAGTAAAATACTGCTTGAGTAAAAGTCTAAAAGTATTTGGTTCTAAATATATTTAACTATCAAAAGTAAATGTAATTGATAAAATATATAAATCATTTCAAATTCCTTATTCAAAGCAAACCAGACTCCACCATTTTCTTGTTTTTAAAATGTAAAATGTATGGATAGCCAGGGGTACAGGGGTACGCTCAGACATCATTTACAAACGCTGCATGTGTGTTTAGTGAGTCCTCCAGATCAGAGGCAGTAGGGATGACCATGTTTTTTATTGATAAGTGCGTGAATTGGACCATATTCTTGTCCTGTTAAGCATAAAACATTTAACGAGTACTTTTGGGAGTCAGGGAAAATGTATGGAGTAAAAAGTAAATTATTTTCATTAGGAATGTATTGAAGTAAAAGATAAAAAAATATATATATATATAAATGGTAAAATACTGAATGGTAAAATACCCCAAAAATATTTTTTACTTAAGTACCTTACACCACTGCCCATTAGGGTGTCCACCCATGGTGTTCAGAATAACAGAAATCACATTTAGCTCATGGTAATTCATATGAACAGAACATTTAGCTCATGGTAATTCATATGAACAGAACATTTAGCTCATGGTAATTCATATTAACAGAGCATTTAGCTCATGGTAATTCGTTTTAACAGAACATTGAGATTATGGTAATTCATATTAACAGAACATTGAGATTATGGTAATTCATATGAACAGAACATTGAGATTATGGTAATTCGTTTTAACAGAACATTCAACAGCCAACAAGATGAGAAACAGACAGCTACATCACTAGCCTGTACTGTTCCTCAGCCAACAAGATGAGTAACAAACAGCTACATCACTAGCCTGTACTGTTCCTCAGCCAACAAGATGAGTAACCAACAGCTACATCACTAGCCTGTACTGTTCCTCAGCCAACAAGATGAGTAACAAACAGCTACATCACTAGCCTGTACTGTTCCTCAGCCAACAAGATGAGTAACAGACAGCTACATCACTAGCCTGTACTGTTCCTCAGACAACAAGATGAGAAACAGACAGCTACATCACTAGCCTGTACTGTTCCTCAGACAACAAGATGAGTAACAAACAGCTACATCACTAGCCTGTACTGTTCCTCAGACAACAAGATGAGAAACAGACAGCTACATCACTAGCCTGTACTGTTCCTCAGCCAACAAGATGAGAAACAGACAGCTACATCACTAGCCTGTACTGTTCCTCAGACAACAAGATGAGTAACAGACAGCTACATCACTAGCCTGTACTGTTCCTCAGCCAACAAGATGAGTAACAGACAGCTACATCACTAGCCTGTACTGTTCCTCAGCCAATAAGATGAGTAACCAACAGCTACATCACTAGCCTGTCAATCTCTATCTCCCATAGTAGGAAAGTTGACCTATTCTATTGGTCAGCTCGTGGAGAAATAAATAGCCTATTCCAAACACACTCTGGGACAGTGGTGGGACGATCCCAAATTCATACAACCAGCAGACCCAGGCTACATCCCGAATACTTTAAAAAGCAATCAAATAAAAATAAAAAAGTTTTATATAGCCCTTCTTACATCAGCTGATATCTCAAAGTGCTGTACAGAAACCCAGCCTAAAACCCCAAACAGCAAGCAATGCAGGTGTAGAAGCACGGTGGCTAGGAAAAACTCCCTAGAAAGGCCAAAACCTAGGAAGAAACCTAGAGAGGAACCAGGAAAAGCACAGAGTCTGATGCAACACATCAGAATGTTTATCTGAAAAACAGTCCAAGCTATTAAGAGTCAAGATCACTTTCGCTGTCAAAAAGCAAGCTGTGATCTACGAAATTCAAACGTAGCTAATAAAAACAGTTCTGGAGGAACGAGGCTGGGCAGTATTCATAAAATATTACCCCAGCATAGTGGCTATTTAAAAAAATATATATTTGACCTTTATTTAACTAGGCAAGTCAGTTAAGAACAAATTCTTATTTTCAATGACGGCCTACCGGGGAACAGTGTGTTAACTGCCTTGTTCAGGGGATATATGTTGCTATATGCCTGGCCTGCCAATATTGTTCTCCTCCAACAATATTATATTTCAAAACTCAAGCTTTGATAACAAAATAGATCAGTTGGTAGAGCACTGGAGGCACTGCGGAGCATACATTGAAATAATTAGCTTTTTACTGTACTGGTGGTCATGGTGCGT
Organism: Salvelinus alpinus; assembly: GCF_045679555.1. Taxonomy (NCBI): domain Eukaryota; kingdom Metazoa; phylum Chordata; class Actinopteri; order Salmoniformes; family Salmonidae; genus Salvelinus; species Salvelinus alpinus. The sequence goes on from NC_092109.1 coordinate 48,226,023, forward strand.
TCAACTGGGAACTCTGACATCTCCGACTTACGAGCGTTCAAGACACCTGGCCTCATGGTGCGTTCAACTGGGAACTCTGACATCTCCGACTTACGAGCGTTCAAGACACCTGGCCTCATGGTGCGTTCAACTGGGAACTCTGACATCTCCGACTTACGAGCGTTCAAGACACCTGGCCTCATGGTGCGTTCAACTGGGAACTCTGACATCTCCGACTTACGAGCGTTCAAGACACCTGGCCTCCATTTTGAATGGTCCTCCAACTCAGAATACGAACTCTGGCTTCTTTCTAGAGCTCTGACTTTCCGACCATAAGATCACTGACATGAAGATTTCACCTCGCAAAAGTTATGAAATACTACTTAGGCTTGTATCAAACTTTGCTGTGTGTGTGGGAGAGTATGAGTGTGTGGGGGTGTGAGTGTGGGGAGGATGTGTGTGTGTGGGGGGTATGAGTGTGGGGGGATATGAGTGTTACCTGCTTGGTGTTGTGTCAGGATCGTCTGGCGGTCCTCTCTCGTACTGCTGGACCAGAGCACGAACACACACACCTCCATCCTCATCTACAAGCATACCCCAACCACTGGAGAGACATTACACACACACACTGAACAGAGGAGTGTGTGTTTTCCTGTGGAGGTATGTGTACCTGTGGAGGTGTGTCTACCTGTGGAGGTGTGTGTGTGTGTGCCTGTGGAGGTGTGTGTGTGTGCCTGTGGAGGTGTGTGTGTGTACCTGTGGAGGTGTGTGTGTGTGTGCCTGTGGAGGTGTGTGTGTGTGTGCCTGTGGAGGTGTGTGTGTGTACCTGTGGAGGTGTGTGTGTGTACCTGTGGAGGTGTGTGTGTGTGTGTGCCTGTGGAGATGTGTGTGTGTACCTGTGGAGGTGTGTGTGTGTGTGTGTCTACCTGTGGAGGTGTGTGTGTGTACCTGTGGAGGTGTGTGTGTGTGTGTACCTGTGGAGGTGTGTGTGTGTGTGTGCCTGTGGAGGTGTGTGTGTGTGCCTGTGCAGGTGTGTGTGTGTACCTGTGGAGGTGTGTGTGTGTACCTGTGGAGGTGTGTGTGTGTACCTGTGGAGGTGTGTGTGTGTGCCTGTGCAGGTGTGTGTGTGTACCTGTGGAGGTGTGTGTGTGTACCTGTGGAGGTGTGTGTGTGTACCTGTGGAGGTGTGTGTGTGTACCTGTGGAGGTGTGTGTGTGTACCTGTGCAGGTGTGTGTGTGTACCTGTGCAGGTGTGTGTGTGTACCTGTGGAGGTGTGTGTGTGTACCTGTGGAGGTGTGTGTGTGTACCTGTGGAGGTGTGTGTGTGTACCTGTGGAGGTGTGTGTGTGTACCTGTGCAGGTGTGTGTGTGTACCTGTGCAGGTGTGTGTGTGTACCTAGCTGTTCTCTCTGCGTCGTGTCGTGCGGCTGCCAATGCTGTCGCTGCGCTCTGCGCCATGGCAACTGTGGAGAGCGGCCTGTGGTTGGCTGCGGCTCCCGCCATGCTCCGCCCACCCCTGGATGCTGCTCTCTGATTGGCTGATGGTTTGAAGTGGGCGGCTAGAGCCAAAATCAATCTCATCACTGACTTCAGATCCCCTTCTACAATATCTACACACACACACACACAGGAGAAAGAGATTATGTGAGAACTGTGGGACAGGTGTCAGTGTGTGTGTGTGTGTGTGTGTGTGTGTGTGTGTGTGTGTGTGTGTGTGTGTGTGTGTGTGTGTGTGTGTGTGTGTGTGTGTGTGTGTGTGTGTTACCCCGAGCAGAGGTGTGAGGCATGCGTATCCGTCTGGAGGTGATGAAGTTGAGGACTCGCTCCACGTTCTCCCTGCTCTCCTCTCGGTCCTTAGGAGCCTCATATACCCCCTCCAACACCTCCCCCGCTGCAAGGGGAGACGGGGGGATGGGAGGGTTACTCATAATTGTTATCATATAAATCAAATCATAATTTATTTAATCTCTCGTGGACAGATTCTGCATGTAAACGGCAACAATATGTCAAAGCTCACGTAGAATTATGTGATTACGAGCAGCAGTAGTTCCTGGTTTGGGGTTTTCATCAGTGATTATTTGATAGAATCAGGATTGGGCGAAAGCGGTGCTTAAACTGGGCACTCTGTAGTTATTGTACCACTGGGGAATCATTAAAGACGGACCGTTCCCTCTACAGACACTCTGTAGTTATTGTACCACTGGGGAATCACTAAAGACGGACCGTTCCCTCTACAGGCACTCTGTAGTTATTGTACCACTGGGGAATCACTAAAGACGGACCGTTCCCTCTACAGGCACTCTGTAGTTATTGTACCACTGGGGAATCACTAAAGACGGACCGCTCCCTCTACATGCACTCTGTAGTTATTGTACCACTGGGGAATCATTAAAGACGGACCGCTCCCTCTACAGACACTCTGTAGTTATTGTACCACTGGGGAATCATTAAAGACGGACCGTTCCCTCTACAGGCACTCTGTAGTTATTGTACCACTGGGGAATCACTAAAGACGGACCGTTCCCTCTACAGGCACTCTGTAGTTATTGTACCACTGGGGAATCACTAAAGACGGACCGTTCCCTCTACAGGCACTCTGTAGTTATTGTACCACTGGGGAATCACTAAAGACGGACCGTTCCCTCTACAGGCACTCTGTAGTTATTGTACCACTGGGGAATCACTAAAGACGGACCGCTCCCTCTACAGGCACTCTGTAGTTATTGTACCACTGGGGAAATCACTAAAGACGGACCGTTCCCTCTACAGGCACTCTGTAGTTATTGTACCACTGGGGAATCACTAAAGACGGACCGCTCCCTCTACATGCACTCTGTAGTTATTGTACCACTGGGGAATCATTAAAGACGGACCGTTCCCTCTACAGGCACTCTGTAGTTATTGTACCACTGGGGAATCATTAAAGACGGACCGTTCCCTCTACAGGCACTCTGTAGTTATTGTACCACTGGGGAATCACTAAAGACGGACCGTTCCCTCTACAGGCACTCTGTAGTTATTGTACCACTGGGGAATCACTAAAGACGGACCGCTCCCTCTACAGGCACTCTGTAGTTATTGTACCACTGGGGAAATCACTAAAGACGGACCGTTCCCTCTACAGGCACTCTGTAGTTATTGTACCACTGGGGAATCACTAAAGACGGACCGTTCCCTCTACAGTTCTATGTCCATTAAACGATGGCCCAGCACTCTCCAGGTAAACGAACCACTTTGCCAAAGTGCCTGATGTGAGATTGTGTTGAAAACATCTTCACATTTTATTTCTTCTCTTCGACTGCTTTGTGTGTTCACACGAGGGAGGAAACTTCGATTCCTTCCTTCGGACAACGGTATTCATACTAGTTCATGGTATTCCCCCCAGAAGTAAAACAACTTTCACAAGATCATTTTACTTCTGGGTAAGAGAGATTATCATTTATTTGAAGTGCATTTCCTGTCTCAACACAAAACAGATTAAAAAGGAGAAAATAAAAACAAACATACCATAGACATCATCTGATATTAAACAGTTTAATTTATCAGATATAACAGCTATGGTTTGTGTGGTGTAGTGTAGTGTAGTGTGGTGTAGTGTAGTGTAGTGTAGTGTGGTGTGGTGTGGTGTAGTGTAGTGTGGTGTAGTGTAGTGTAGTGTAGTGTGGTGTAGTGTAGTGTGGTGTGGTGTGGTGTGGTGTGGTGTAGTGTAGTGTAGTGTAGTGTAGTGTAGTGTGGTGTGGTGTAGTGTAGTGTGGTGTAGTGTAGTGTAGTGTGGTGTAGTGTAGTGTAGTGTGGTGTGGTGTGGTGTGGTGTGGTGTAGTGTAGTGTAGTGTAGTGTGGTGTAGTGTAGTGTGGTGTGGTGTAGTGTAGTGTGGTGTAGTGTAGTGTAGTGTGGTGTGGTGTAGTGTAGTGTAGTGTGGTGTGGTGTGGTGTGGTGTGGTGTAGTGTAGTGTAGTGTAGTGTGGTGTAGTGTAGTGTGGTGTGGTGTGGTGTGGTGTGGTGTAGTGTAGTGTGGTGTAGTGTGGTGTGGTGTGATGTGGTGTAGTGTGGTGTGGTGTGGTGTGGTGTGGTGTGGTGTGGTGTGGTGTGGTGTGGTGTGGTGTGGTGTGGTGTGGTGTGGTGTGGTGTAGTGTAGTGTGTGTGTGGTGTGGTGTGGTGTGGTGTGGTGTAGTGTAGTGTGGTGTGGTGTGGTGTGGTGTGGTGTGGTGTAGTGTAGTGTGGTGTGGTGTGGTGTGGTGTGGTGTGGTGTGGTGTGGTGTGGTGTGGTGTGGTGTGGTGTGGTGTGGTGTGGTGTGGTGTAGTGTAGTGTGGTGTGGTGTGGTGTGGTGTGGTGTGGTGTGGTGTAGTGTAGTGTAGTGTAGTGTGGTGTGGTGTGGTGTGGTGTGGTGTGGTGTGGTGTAGTGTAGTGTGGTGTAGTGTGGTGTAGTGTAGTGTAGTGTAGTGTGGTGTAGTGTAGTGTAGTGTAGTGTAGTGTAGTGTAATGTAATGTGGTGTGGTGTAGTGTAGTGTAATGTGGTGTGGTGTGGTGTGGTGTGGTGTGGTGTAGTATAATGTAGTGTGGTGTGGTGTTGTGTAGTGTGGTGTTGTGTAGTGTGGTGTAGTGTAATGTGGTGTGGTGTGGTGTAGTATGGTGTAGTGTGGTGTAGTGTAGTGTGGTGTAGTGTAGTGTAGTGTAGTGTGGTGTGGTGTAGTGTAGTGTGGTGTAGTGTGGTGTAGTGTGGTGTAGTGTAGTGTGGTGTAGTGTAGTGTAGTGTAGTGTGGTGTGGTGTAGTGTAGTGTAGTGTGGTGTGGTGTGGTGTAGTGTGGTGTGGTGTGGTGTGGTGTGGTGTAGTGTAGTGTGGTGTAGTGTGGTGTAGTGTGGTGTGGTGTAGTGTGGTGTGGTGTGGTGTAGTGTAGTGTGGTGTAGTGTAGTGTAGTGTAGTGTAGTGTAGTGTGGTGTAGTGTAGTGTAGTGTAGTGTGGTGTGGTGTGGTGTGGTGTAGTGTAGTGTGGTGTGGTGTGGTGTGGTGTAGTGTAGTGTGGTGTGGTGTGGTGTGGTGTGGTGTGGTGTAGTGTAGTGTAGTGTAGTGTAGTGTGGTGTGGTGTGGTGTGGTGTGGTGTGGTGTGGTGTAGTGTAGTGTAGTGTGGTGTGGTGTAGTGTAGTGTAGTGTGGTGTGGTGTGGTGTGGTGTGGTGTGGTGTGGTGTGGTGTGGTGTGGTGTGGTGTAGTGTAGTGTAGTGTGGTGTGGTGTGGTGTGGTGTGGTGTGGTGTAGTGTAGTGTGGTGTGGTGTGGTGTGGTGTGGTGTGGTGTGGTGTAGTGTAGTGTAGTGTAGTGTGGTGTGGTGTGGTGTGGTGTGGTGTGGTGTGGTGTGGTGTGGTGTGGTGTGGTGTAGTGTAGTGTGGTGTGGTGTGGTGTGGTGTGGTGTGGTGTGGTGTGGTGTGGTGTAGTGTAGTGTAGTGTAGTGTAGTGTAGTGTGGTGTGGTGTAGTGTAGTGTAGTGTAGTGTAGTGTAGTGTAGTGTAATGTGGTGTGGTGTGGTGTGGTGTAGTATAATGTAGTGTGGTGTGGTGTTGTGTAGTGTGGTGTTGTGTAGTGTGGTGTTGTGTAGTGTGGTGTAGTGTAATGTGGTGTGGTGTGGTGTAGTATGGTGTAGTGTGGTGTAGTGTAGTGTGGTGTAGTGTAGTGTAGTGTAGTGTGGTGTGGTGTAGTGTAGTGTGGTGTAGTGTGGTGTAGTGTGGTGTAGTGTAGTGTGGTGTAGTGTAGTGTAGTGTAGTGTGGTGTGGTGTAGTGTAGTGTAGTGTGGTGTGGTGTGGTGTAGTGTGGTGTAGTGTGGTGTAGTGTGGTGTGGTGTGGTGTGGTGTAGTGTAGTGTAGTGTAGTGTGGTGTGGTGTGGTGTAGTGTAGTGTAGTGTAGTGTAGTGTAATGTGGTGTGGTGTAGTGTGGTGTAGTGTGGTGTGGTGTGGTGTAGTGTAGTGTAGTGTGGTGTGGTGTAGTGTAGTGTAGTGTGGTGTGGTGTGGTGTAGTGTAGTGTAGTGTAGTGTGGTGTGGTGTGGTGTAGTGTAGTGTAGTGTAGTGTAGTGTAGTGTAGTGTAGTGTAATGTGGTGTGGTGTGGTGTAGTGTGGTGTGGTGTGGTGTAGTGTAGTGTAGTGTAGTGTGGTGTGGTGTGGTGTAGTGTGGTGTAGTGTAGTGTAGTGTGGTGTAGTGTAGTGTGGTGTGGTGTAGTGTGGTGTGGTGTAGTGTAGTGTGGTGTAGTGTAGTGTGGTGTAGTGTGGTGTGGTGTAGTGTAGTGTGGTGTAGTGTGGTGTAGTGTGGTGTTGTGTAGTATGGTGTAGTGTGGTGTGGTGTGGTGTAGTATAATGTAGTGTGGTGTAGTGTGGTGTGGTGTTGTGTAGTGTGGTGTTGTGTAGTGTGGTGTTGTGTAGTGTGGTGTAGTGTAATGTGGTGTGGTGTGGTGTAGTATGGTGTAGTGTGGTGTAGTATAATGTAGTGTGGTGTAGTGTGGTGTGGTGTAGTGTGGTGTGGTGTTGTGTAGTGTGGTGTGGTGTAGTATGGTGTAGTGTAGTGTAGTGTAATGTGGTGTGGTGTGGTGTAGTATGGTGTAGTGTGGTGTAGTGTAATGTAGTGTGGTGTGGTGTTGTGTAGTGTGGTGTGGTGTGGTGTAGTATGGTGTAGTGTGGTGTGGTGTAGTGTGGTGTAGTGTGGTGTGGTGTAGTATGGTGTAGTGTGGTGTAGTGTAATGTAGTGTGGTGTAGTGTGGTGTGGTGTGGTGTAGTGTGGTGTAGTGTGGTGTGGTGTGGTGTAGTGTAGTGTGGTGTAGTGTGGTGTTGTGTAGTATGGTGTAGTGTAGTGTAGTGTAATGTGGTGTAATGTGGTGTGGTGTGGTGTTGTGTAGTGTGGTGTGGTGTTGTGTAGTGTGGTGTTGTGTAGTGTGGTGTAGTGTGGTGTGGTGTAGTATGGTGTAGTGTGGTGTGGTGTAGTGTGGTGTAGTGTGGTGTGGTGTAGTATGGTGTAGTGTGGTGTAGTGTAATGTAGTGTGGTGTAGTGTGGTGTGGTGTAATGTGGTGTTGTGTAGTGTGGTGTGGTGTAGTGTGGTGTGGTGTAGTGTAGTGTGGTGTAGTGTGGTGTTGTGTAGTGTGGTGTAGTGTGGTGTGGTGTAGTATGGTGTAGTGTGGTGTAGTGTAGTGTAGTGTAATGTAGTGTGGTGTGGTGTAATGTGGTGTAGCATGGTGTGGTGTGGCGTAGTGTATTGTGGTGTAGTGTGGTGTGGTGTGGTGTAGTGTGGTGTAGTATGGTGTAGTTTAGTATGGTGTGGTGTATGGTAGAATGGTGTAGTCTAGTACAGTACGGTGTGGTGTAGTGTATCATGGTGTAGTATGGTGTAGTGGGTGTGGTAAGTCTGTGATGTAGTGTAGTTTAGTATGGTGTAGTTTAGTATGGTGTGGTGTGGTGTAGTATGGTGTAGTGTAGTATGGTGTAGTTTAGTATGGTGTAGTTTAGTATGGTGTGGTGTGGTGTAGTATGGTGTAGTTTAGTATGGTGTGGTGTGGTGTAGTATGGTGTGGTGTGGTGTAGTATGGTGTGGTGTAGTATGGTGTGGTGTGGTGTAGTATGGTGTGGTGTAGTATGGTGTAGTGTAGTGTAGTGTAGTGTAGTGTAGTGTAGTGTAGTGAAGTGTGGTGTGGTGTGGTGTGGTGTAGTGTAGTGTGGTGTGGTGTGGTGTGGTGTAGTGTAGTGTGGTGTAGTGTGGTGTAGTATGGTGTAGTGTAGTGTAGTGTAATGTGGTGTGGTGTGGTGTGGTGTGGTGTGGTGTGGTGTGGTGTAGTGTAGTGTGGTGTGGTGTAGTGTGGTGTGGTGTAGTGTAGTGTAGTGTGGTGTAGTGTGGTGTTGTGTAGTGTGGTGTAGTGTGGTGTGGTGTAGTATGGTGTAGTGTGGTGTGGTGTAGTGTGGTGTGGTGTAGTGTAGTGTGGTGTAGTGTGGTGTTGTGTAGTGTGGTGTAGTGTGGTGTGGTGTAGTATGGTGTAGTGTGGTGTGGTGTAGTGTGGTGTGGTGTGGTGTAGTGTAGTGTGGTGTAGTGTGGTGTTGTGTAGTGTAGTGTGGTGTGGTGTGGTGTGGTGTGGTGTAGTGTGGTGTGGTGTAGTGTAGTGTAGTGTGGTGTAGTGTGGTGTTGTGTAGTGTGGTGTAGTGTGGTGTGGTGTGTATGGTGTGGTGTGGTGTGGTGTAGTGTGGTGTTGTGTGGTGTAGTGTGGTGTGGTGTAGTATGGTGTAGTGTGGTGTAGTGTAATGTAGTGTGGTGTGGTGTGGTGTAATGTGGTGTTGTGTAGTGTGGTGTGGTGTAGTGTGGTGTGGTGTAGTGTAGTGTGGTGTAGTGTGGTGTTGTGTAGTGTGGTGTAGTGTGGTGTGGTGTAGTATGGTGTAGTGTGGTGTAGTGTAGTGTAGTGTAATGTAGTGTGGTGTGGTGTAATGTGGTGTAGCATGGTGTGGTGTGGCGTAGTGTAGTGTGGTGTGGTGTGGTGTGGTGTAGTGTGGTGTAGTATGGTGTAGTTTAGTATGGTGTGGTGTATGGTAGAATGGTGTAGTCTAGTACAGTACGGTGTGGTGTAGTGTATCATGGTGTAGTATGGTGTAGTGGGTGTGGTAAGTCTGTGATGTGGTGTAGTTTAGTATGGTGTAGTTTAGTATGGTGTGGTGTGGTGTAGTATGGTGTAGTGTAGTATGGTGTAGTTTAGTATGGTGTAGTTTAGTATGGTGTGGTGTGGTGTAGTATGGTGTAGTTTAGTATGGTGTGGTGTGGTGTAGTATGGTGTGGTGTGGTGTAGTATGGTGTGGTGTAGTATGGTGTGGTGTGGTGTAGTATGGTGTGATGTAGTATGGTGTAGTGTTGTGTGGTGTAGCATGGTGTAGTATGGTGTAGTGTGTTGTAGTGTGGTGTAGCATGGTGTAGTATGGTGTAGTGGGTGTAGTGTGTTGTAGTGTGGTGTAGTTTAGTATGGTGTGGTGGGTGTGGTAGGTCTGTGATGTGGTGTAGTTTAGTATGGTGTGGTGTGGTGTAGCATGGTGTAGTATGGTGTAGTGTGTTGTAGTGTGGTGTAGTGTGTTGTAGTGTGGTGTAGTGTGTGGTGTAGTTTAGTATGGTGTGGTGTAGTGTGTGGTGTAGTGTAGTATGGTGTAGTTTAGTATGGTGTGGTGTATGGTAGAATGGTGTAGTCTAGTACAGTACGGTGTGGTGTAGTGTAGTATGGTTTGGTGGGTGTGGTGTAGTTTGTGTGGTCTTGTATAGTATAGTGGGTGTGGTGTGGTAGGTGTGTGATGTGGTGTAGTTTAGTATGGTGTGGTGTAGTATGGTGTAGTGTAGTATGGTGTGGTGTAGTTTAGTATGGTGTAGTGTAGTATGGTGTAGTGTGGTGTGGTGTAGTATGGTGTAGTGTAGTATGGTGTAGTGTGGTGTAGTATGGTGTGGTGTAGTATGGTGTAGTGTAGTATGGTGGTGTGGTGTAGTATGGTGTGGTGTAGTTTAGTATGGTGTAGTGTAGTATGGTGTAGTATGGTGTGGTGTAGTATGGTGTAGTTTAGTATGGTGTAGTGTGGTGTAGTATGGTGTGGTGTAGTATGGTGTAGTTTAGTATGGTGTGGTGTAGTATGGTGTAGTATGGTGTAGTTTAGTGTGGTGTGGTGTAGTGTGGTATGGTGCTGAATGGTGTTTTGTGGTCTGCAGTGGTGGGTGTGGTATATAGTTTGTGGTAAGTGGTGATGTGTGGTGTGTGGTGTGTGTGTGTGTGTGTGTGTGTTGTGGTGGTGTGTGTTATGGTAGGTGTGTGTTGTGGTAGGTGTGATGTGTGTGTTGTGGTGGTGTGTGTGAGTACTAACCCACTATCTCCACCAGGTGTGATAACACCACTCCATCCTGCAGGTCGACTCTGAGGTCTGTGATGGGCTTCAGGCCTGGTCTCCTCTTCAACTGGCTGTTCACCCACAACACATAGGTTGATAGCTGCTGCTACACACACACACACACACACACACACACACACACACACACACACACACACACACACACACACACACACACACACACACACACACACACACACACACAAAAATTTTAAAGTTGTAATTTTGACCTCATATCATTTTGATATTATAGATAGTCATTCCTTACATCCGGAACTCTATCAATGAATTTGACAGTATTATGGTTAGTGTTGGGGGTGGATTTAAAGACCCAGGGATCCACGCCTGGTGATGTCACAACATAAAACAACTATTGTGTTACAATGAAGTAGAGCTGGGACGATAAACCCACCATGAAGTAGAGCTGGGACGATAAACCCACCATGAAGTAGAGCTGGGACGATAAACCCACCATGAAGTAGAGCTGGGACGATAAACCCACCATGAAGTAGAGCTGGGACGATAAACCCACCATGAAGTAGAGCTGGGACGATAAACCCACCATGAAGTAGAGCTGGGACGATAAACCCACCATGAAGTAGAGCTGGGACGATAAACCCACCATGAAGTAGAGCTGGGACGATAAACCCACCATGAAGTAGAGCTGGGACGATAAACCCACCATGAAGTAGAGCTGGGACGATAAACCCACCATGAAGTAGAGCTGGGACGATAAACCCACCATGAAGTAGAGCTGGGACGATAAACCCACCATGAAGTAGAGCTGGGACGATAAACCCACCATGAAGGAGAGCTGGGACGATAAACCCACCATGAAGTAGAGCTGGGACGATAAACCCACCATGAAGTAGAGCTGGGACGATAAACCCACCATGAAGTAGAGCTGGGACGATAAACCCACCATGAAGTAGAGCTGGGACGATAAACCCACCATGAAGTAAAGCTGGGACGATAAACCCACCATGAAGTAGAGCTGGGACGATAAACCCACCATGAAGTAGAGCTGGGACGATAAACCCACCATGAAGGAGAGCTGGGACGATAAACCCACCATGAAGGAGAGCTGGGACGATAAACCCACCACTTACCATGAAGGAGAGCTGGGACGATAAACCCACCAATTACCATGAAGTAGAGCTGGGACGATAAACCCACCAATTACCATGAAGTAGAGCTGGGACGATAAACCCACCAATTACCATGAAGGAGAGCTGGGACGATAAACCCACCAATTACCATGAAGTAGAGCTGGGACGATAAACCCACCAATTACCATGAAGTAGAGCTGGGACGATAAACCCACCATGAAGTAGAGCTGGGACGATAAACCCACCAATTACCATGAAGGAGAGCTGGGACGATAAACCCACCACTTACCATGAAGTAGAGCTGGGACGATAAACCCACCAATTACCATGAAGTAGAGCTGGGACGATAAACCCACCAATTACCATGAAGGAGAGCTGGGACGATAAACCCACCAATTACCATGAAGTAGAGCTGGGACGATAAACCCACCAATTACCATGAAGGAGAGCTGGGACGATAAACCCACCAATTACCATGAAGTAGAGCTGGGACGATAAACCCACCAATTACCATGAAGTAGAGCTGGGACGATAAACCCACCATGAAGGAGAGCTGGGACGATAAACCCACCATGAAGTAGAGCTGGGACGATAAACCCACCAATTACCATGAAGTAGAGCTGGGACGATAAACCCACCAATTACCATGAAGTAGAGCTGGGACGATAAACCCACCACTTACCATGAAGGAGAGCTGGGACGATAAACCCACCATGAAGTAGAGCTGGGACGATAAACCCACCATGAAGTAGAGCTGAGACGATAAACCCACCACTTACCATGAAGTAGAGCTGGGACGATAAACCCACCATGAAGTAGAGCTGGGACGATAAACCCACCACTTACCATGAAGTAGAGCTGGGACGATAAACCCACCAATTACCATGAAGTAGAGCTGGGACGATAAACCCACCAATTACCATGAAGTAGAGCTGGGACGATAAACCCACCAATTACCATGCATGCTGCGTCCATATTGTGTGCCAAACAGGTGCTGTTAGATTATAATTTCTCTGACCGTTTGGAACAATGTAAACAGTAAATAAATTATAAACGTACCAGAGAGTCGGTTGTAAGTAAAACAAATTTTGGGGGGGGCTTTATTACAGCAAAGACTAAAAACAGTTGCATGCAACTGCCGACATGGAACGGTTTATTTAGTCTATTATTTATGTGAATTATTCAAGGGTTGCTTTGTTATTTTATTTAAAAACTAAAATGCTTGATTGCATTTCAAATGATGAATAACTTGTATGGTGTGTGATGACAATAACTAATGATTGATTGATTGATAGATACAGTAGCCTATATATTGAAATGTGGGCCTCAGTAAGTTACGGTATTAAGACTAAACAGGATGCGCTCTTAGGCCTACAGCTCAATGGTGGTTATACAAGGCTGCTATACAGAGTCTACTAATGATAATGACCTGGTGGTTATACAAGGCTGCTATACAGAGTCTACTAATGATAATGACCTGGTGGTTATACAAGGCTACTATACAGAGCCTACTAATGATAATGACCTGGTGGTTATACAAGGCTACTATACAGAGTCTACTAATGATAATGACCTGGTGGTTATACAAGGCTACTATACAGAGCCTACTAATGATAATGACCTGGTGGTTATACAAGGCTGCTATACAGAGCCTACTAATGATAATGACCTGGTGGTTATACAAGGCTACTATACAGAGTCTACTATTATTGTAGTACTAACAATCTGAAGGAACAGTGTAAACAACACTAAATAAATTATAAATAATACCAGAGAAGCTCTAACAAAACCAAAAGTAAAGCCTTTATTACAGCAAAGACTAAAAACAGCCCCATTTGTGAACTTGTTTATCCAACATGTTGTGTGAGTCTTGGTGCCCAGGGAATCAGTAGGCTGTTAAACAAACACTCAAACAGGCAACAGAAGAAGGATCTGTCTTATTTCTGTAGAAAAATATGGATGATTTATAAAGCCAGGCACGTTTAACAGTTAGGCTATTGATTACAGACCTAATTAAGTTATGGTTTCCTCTTTCCTCACTTTTCTTAGACAATTTAAGGGCTGTTTTCTCGTCTCCTAACTCCCCTGCTGCCTCCGCCCTGCTGCCTCCGCCCTGCTGCCTCCGCACTGCTGCCTCCGCCCTCCTGCTGCCTCCGCCCTCCTGCTGCCTCCGCCCTCCTGCTGCCTCCGCCCTCCTGCTGCCTCCGCCCAGCTGCCTCCGCCCTGCTGCCTCCGCCCTGCTGCCTCCGCCCTGCTGTCTCCGCCCTCCGCCACATTGTTCTCAACACCAATATGCTGGTTAACTTAACTATTATGCACATAGCAACATGGTCTAGGACAGGGGTACTCAAGTCTTAACCTATGAGGTCCAGAGTAGAGGTCGACCGATTATGATTTTTCAACGCCGATACCGATTATTGGAGGACCAAAAAAAGCCGATACCGATTAATCGGACGGTCTTTTTTTTTGTTTGTAATAATGACAATTACAACAATACTGAATTAACACTTATTTTAACTTAATATAATACATCAATACAATCAATTTAGCCTCAAATAAATAATGAAACATGTTCAATTTGGTTTAAATAATGCAAAAACAAAGTGTTGGAGAAGAAAGTAAAAGTGCAATATGTGCCATGAAAGAAAGCGTTTAAGTTCCTTGCTCAGAACATGAGAACATATGAAAGCTGGTGGTTCCTTTTAACATGAGTCTTCAATATTCCCAGGTAAGAAGTTTTAGGTTGTAGTTATTATAGGACTATTTCTCTCTATACCATTTGTATTTCATTAACCTTTGACTATTGGATGTTCTTATAGGCACTTTAGAATTGCCAGTGTAACAGTATAGCTTCCATCCCCTCTCCTCGCCGCTACCTGGGCTCGAACCAGGAACACAACGACAACAGCCACTCTCGATGCAGCGTTACCCATGCAGAGCAAAGGGAATAACAACTCCAAGTCTCAGAGCAAGTGACGTTTGAAACGCTATTAGCGCGCACCCCGCTAACTAGCTAACCATTTCACATCGGTAACACCAGCCTAATCTCGGGAGTTGATAGGCTTGAAGTCATAAACAGCGCTGTGCTTGCGAAGAGCTGCTGGCAAAACGCATGAAAGTGCTGTTTGAATGAATGCTTACGAGCCTGCTGCTGCCTACCACCGCTCAGACTGCTCTATCAAATCATAGACTTAGTTATAACATAATAACACACAGAAATACGAGCCTTAGATCATTAATATGGTCGAATCCGGAAACGATCATCTCGAAAACAAGACGTTTATTCTTTCAGTGAAATACGGAACCGTTACGTATTTTATCTAACGGGTGGCATCCATAAGTCTAAATATTCCTGTTACATTGTACAACCTTCAATGTTTTGTCATAATTACGTAAAATTCTGGCAAATTAGGCAGCCCAAACTGTTGCATATACACTGACTCTGCGTGCAATGAACGCAAGAAAAGTGACACAATTTCACCTGGTTAATATTGCCTGCTAACCTGGATTTCTTTTAGCTAAATATGCAGGTTTAAAAATATATACTTCTGTGTATTGATTTTAAGAAAGGCATTGATGTTTATGGTTAGGTACACATTGGAGCAACGATACGCACCGCATCAATTATATGCAACGCAGGACACGCTAGATAAACTAGTAATACCATCAACCATGTGTAGTTAACTAGTGATCATGATTGATTGATTGATTGTTTTTTATAAGATAAGTTTAATGCTAGCTGGGGGGGGGGGGGGGGGGGGGGTGCAGTGGAACTGGCTTCGAGGTCCAGATTTGAGTTTGAGGGGTCTAGGAAAAGGTACCAATTCAACAGCGCACTGATGTGTTTCAGAACCATGGACAGCGACCACTATCCAGCGCGGGATAAAATAATATTAATGTTGCCCCATTGTTGTGGTAATATAACATGTTAAAATAATCATATACAATTTCAGTAGCACATGTCTTAGACTGATGGACTGTGTCATCCCCACGGCCTCCACAATGGATTAGTCCACTCAGACAGACATTTTTTTTTTTGATGCTACTGCTTGACTAAAGAAATCTAGGTCGACCAACAGCCTATCAACCAAACAATCAACCAGTTGATTAAATGGGGTCAGCCCTAAGCCTTTAACAAGCAAACGTTGGTTTGGTGTTGATAGATTAAACCAGTGTTATTCAAACTTTTTCAGCATGAACCCCATTTACCCCCAATAATTTCTGGGGACCCAATTTTTTTCCTCAATAATTTATTGCACTACCACCCCACCCCAAATCTAACGACAAGCTTAAAATCGGTAAATGTAGATTTTTACATCAACAAATAACTTTCAATTAATTGCATTTTCATGTCTTATCAAAATGAAAATAAAACAATAAATACATTTACTCAATAACACTTTCTTTCAAATTGTTTTTCTCAACAACGTTTGTATATTGTCCCATACAATAATATGTACTGTTAAGTGTTTTTACATGTTGGCGACCCCACTGCAGTTCCCAGGGTCGCGACACCGACCACTGCTCTAGTCTGGCTCACCATCAGGCTAACTTCAGAACCCTGAAAACAGACCCAGAACTAAACCTCTACTGATCTACTAAACTAACTAACCAACCAGCTAAACTAACTACCCAACAAGCTAGCTAACTGGTTTGGTAAAGGAGAGTAATTTAGCTAAGAAAGACCCCCTTACAGACTGAAACAAGCACACACACAACTCTTCCAGTACGATAGTGGTAGCTAGCTAGCTAGGTTGTAACGGTACCTCATTGAAGCCCTCCTGGAGAACATCGTTCAGCAGAATGCCTTTAGAGAGCGACGCGTTCATCCTTCCTTCTGCCCCCGACACAACGCACACACTCGAACCGGGCGACAGGCGGGCCGTTATGTTAAACTACCGCTAGAGAACATACAAAGCAAGTGTACCAGATAAGGGTAAAGTTAGCGGTAGCCCCGTTAGCTAGCTGACATAAACTTACATCTCCCATGGGAAAACGTGAGAACAACATTTGCGGCATTAGCCTCTCGTTTGTAGCATTCTCTCTGCAGTTGCTGCTCCTGAAACGGGATACAGAGAGAACCACTGCGCAGGCGCACGCCTCCGCGTCCCTGTCGCCATGGTTACAGCGGGCGGATCCTGAGAACAGTCTCGGGCTGCAGCCCAAACACGGTCGTTTCCTCCCTCAGCCCGTCGAAAACGGATGCTGTTTGATTGCATCTTAAGTGGAGGTCCAAAATCACAAACGTTGCCCCCTCGGCCCTCGATTTAGCGAGTGAAGTACTTTGATATTATGGGGTTGGGTATGATCCACAATTCAATGCAAACTGTAGTCAAGTGTCAAACTCCGGTGGCATGGAAAGTGTATAACATAATCAACACAGCTGCATTTTTGGCATGTGAGACAATGGCTGCGTTTCAAACACAAAAGACACACCCTCCTCCACTTACCCTCACATTATGGCCTTGAGGGAATCGCCGCAGCCATTTTTGCAGTCCTTCCAAACACTTAGCCAACAAGGGAAGTTGGAAATGTAAGCCCCTCAGCCCTGGTATGTGATCGAGTGTACAATTATTTTCACTCCAGGGCCTGAAGCGCCCCATAATTCAATTTGCAGTGATTGTACATCCGCTAAGAAAGTCAGCCAAAACGTAAAACCAACATCAATATGGAGAAGTCATCATACAAGTGTAAGTAAAAACGAATGTAAATAAGTTAGAAATGTTGCTACTAATGGACATAATGGCAAAAACACGTATTGTAAAAGTAATTATGTTTTTGTTTGGGTAGCTATTGGAAACGTTAGCTAGCGAATACAAATTTCCCTGACATCACACTTATACATTTTAATTTTCAATTTACCTGACATCGTCGGATGGCTAGTATTTGATGTCTGCGGATGCATTGTCTTCTAGCCAAGATATGAAATGCAATCATAATTGACTGTAATACATATAAAGCACAAACAACAGCTACCGGTGGTTCCATGATGACTGAAAACACAATCTTGGGACAAACGAGTGATGCATTTCTGGGCAAGGGACATTTGTGACTCACCACCTGGATTTGGTCTTATGTAGCAAAATTTGAAATTGTGTTTTTTACACTGGATAAAGTAGAGACTCAGAGCTACAAAATGGTATATCATACACTGCATTTTTTAGGAACAATGGGAAAGTAATTTTGCTTTGAAAGTTGATACACTTGTAAACTCACTTTTGATAAAAGGGCCTTTAAATGTTTTGGTACCTACTAGAGCAGGTATTCACAGTGGGTTACTACCCCCAGGGGTACACGCAGTGCCGTCGGGAGTATGCCAAATAAAATGGTGATTAACATTTAAAATATATATATATATTATAAATTCCAACTATACATTTGGGTAAGGTTTTTTTCTCGCCTGAGTAGCCTCGTTTCACTGCAAAATAACATTAAACCATCTAGTGTTCAACAAAATAACAACGCAATGTTAAATACAGGTAGCCAGGTCAAATAGTTAACGTCCAATCACATTAACCGTTACTCTCTCACGGGAAACCTTCACTCTTGCGCAGACATTTAGAAACGAAACATCACAATTTGAAAAATAAGCCACAGGAGTTTTTTGAGTGAGAATAAAGACAACTTTCGAGTAGTAAGCCATGTATAAAAGCAACAGATACCATTAATATAAAGGGGCTAGAAGCGTCTTATATGGTGAGACACCGAGTGGCTAGGACAGGCAAGCCCCATACTATTGTGGAGGACTTAATTCTTCCTGCTACCGCGGATATGGCTGGGACAATGCTGGGGGAAAATATCCCAATAAACTACACAGACAATGCCTTCATCAAACAATGCTGTTTCACGACGCATCACTGACATGCCAGGAGATGTTTTGAAACAATTACTGTTTTGCATAATGAATTCTATGCGTTACAGCTGGATGAGTCAACAGACGTGGCGGGCCTGGCACAGCTCCCGGTATATGCCCGTTACGTTTATGGGGGGTCAATTAAGGAAGACATTCTCTTCTGCAAACCACTGGAAACCAGGACAACAGGAGAGGGTCTTTTTTAAGTACTGGACAGCTTTGTGACATCAAATGGACTTTGGTGGTCAAGATGTGTTTGTATCTGTACTGATGGCGAAAAAGCCATTACAGGGAGACATAGTGGAGTGGTAACGCGCGTGCAAGCAGTTGCACCCGACGCCACTTGGGTACACAGCAGCATCCACCGGGAGGCTCTTGCTGCCAAGGGAATGCCTGACAGCTTGAAAGACGTTTTGGACACTACAGTGAAAATGGTTAACTTTGTTAAAGCAAGGCCCCTGAACTCTCGTGTATTTTGTGCATTATGCAATGATATGGGCAGCGACCATGTAACGCTTTTACAACATACAGAAGTGCGCTGGTTCTCAAGGGGCAAAGTATTGGCACGTTGTTTGCAATTGAGAGACCAGCTTAGTTTTCTTTACTGACCATAATTTTCACTTGTCTGACCGCTTGCATGATGACGAGTTTCTCACACGACTGGCTTATCTGGGTGATGTTTTTTCTCGCCTGAATGATCTGAATCTAGGATTACAGGGACTCTCTGCAACTATATTCAATGTGCGAGACAAAATTGAGGCGATGATTAAGAAGTTGGAGCTCTTTTCTGTCTGCATTAACAAGCACAAAACACAGGTCTTTCCATCATTGTATGATTTGTTGTGTGCAAATGAACTCAAGCTTACGGACAATGTCAAATGTGATATAGCGAAGCACCCGAGTGAGCTGGGTGCGCAATTACGCAGGTACTTTCCCGAAACGGACGACACAAACAACTGGATTCATTATCCCTTTCATGCCCTGCCTCCAGTCCACTTACCGATATCTGAATAAGACAGCCTCATCGAAATTGCAACAAGCGGTTCTGTGAAAATGTAATTTAATCGGATGCCACTGCCAGATTTCTGGATAAGGCTGCGCTCAGAGTTTCTTGCCTTGGCAAATTGCGCTGTTAAGATACGGATACCCTTTGCAACCACGTACCTATGTGAGAGTGGAATCTCGGCCCTCACTAGCATGAAAACTAAATACAGGCATAGGCTGTGTTTGAGACATTTAAATCTGTTATTTGTTAACTCTGCAATGAACTGAGCAGCAGTCCAGAACCATCACTAGATCAGCACATTCCTCACTCCCCAGATTCACAATTAAAGGGCCAGATGCACAATTAAAGAGGAATTACACCCCAAAATCTTCCAGACAAAAAAAAAATGGTATTCAGATGTGATTTAAGCATTGACTTCGACCCAGAACATCCAATTTCATTGTTTCTCTATGTACAATTCATTTTGAGTGAAAAACAAACAAAAAATCTAAAACCAGAAAAATTTCACTGAGAAAACATAATTTGGGAAAATCTAAAACTCATGATTTTGTTGTTTTTAATAGGGCTCCCCATAGTTGTTTATTAACAGAAAACATTACCTTGTACACCAAGGACCCAGGGACAGTTGCAGGGGAGAAGAGAAGAATGTGCCTATTTGAAAGCTAAAAATAATAATTGTAGCTGTTTTTTTTAAGTAGTTCTCTTGCTAGAACATTTTGGAGACCCCTGAATTAGTGCCTTGGTAGACAAAGTCCGGCCATACGCCAGTCAATCTTCCTCCTCGGTTAAACTCAGTAAAGGCAGAGGTTTACTGAAGGACTAGTAACCCCACAGAGATTCTCGTAAAGTTCTAATATGTAATTCAATGAGTAACTTTTCCACAGGTATCAGACAGATCAGAACACAGAGATAAAACACATGAGGGAGGTCAGAGACCTGGCCATGTGGTGCCAGGACAACCTCTCCCTCAACGTGATCAAGACAAAGGAGGTGATTGTGGACTACAGGAAAAAGAGAACCGAGCACGCCCCCATTCTCATCGACGGGGCTGTAGTGGAGCAGGTTGAGAGCTTCAAGTTCCTTGGTGTCCACATCACTAACATGGTCCAAGCACACCAAGACAGTCGTGAAGAGGGCACGACAAAACCTATTCCCCCTCAGGAGACTAAAAAGATTTGTTATGGGTCCTCAGATCCTCAAGAGGTTCTACAGCTGCATCATCGAGAGCATCCTGACTGGTTGCATCACTGCCTGGTATGGCAACTGCCCAGCCTCCGACCGCAAGGAACTACAGAGGATAGTGCGAACGGCCCAGTACATCAATGGTGCCAAGCTTCCTGCCATCCAGGACCTATACCAGGCGGTGTCAGAGGAAGGCCCTAAAAATTGTCAGACTCCAGCCACCCTAGTCATAGACTGTTCCCTCTGCTACCGCACGGCAAGCAGTACCGGTGCGCCATGTCTAGGTCCTATAGGGTTCTAAACAGCTTCTACCCCCAAGCCATAAGACTCCTGAACATCTAATCAAATGGCTACCCAGACTATTTGCATTTCCCCCCCCCTATTTACACCGCTGCCACACCCTGTTATTGTCATCACTTCAATAACTATACCTACATGTACACATTACCTCAACTAACCGGTGCCCCACACATTGACTCTGTACCGGTACCCCCCGGTGTATAGTCTATTGTTATTTTACTGATGCTCTTTAATTACTTGTTTTTTTCTTCTTATTATCCATATTTTTTTAAAACTGCGTTGTTGGTTGGGGGCTCGTAAGTAATTAACCTTTTGTATTCGGCGCATGTGACTAATACAATTTGATAGGTATCACATGAGAACACAGATAAAACACATGACAGGTATCACATCAAATCCAATTTTATTGGTCACATACACATGATTAGCAGATGTTATTGCAGGTGTTATGAAATGCTTGTGCTTCTAGCTCCGCCAGTGCAGTAATATCAAACAAGTAATATCTAACAAACTACACAACATATATCCAATACACACAAATCTAGGTAGGAATGAATTAAGACTATATACATATGGACGAGCGATGTCAGAGCGGAACGGACAAAGATACAGTAGAATAGTATAGAAAACAGTATATAAATATGAGATGAGTAATGCAAGATATGTAATCATTATTAAATGAGATACAGTACAATAGTATAGAAAATAGTATATACACATGAGTAATGCAGATATGTAAACATTAAGTGATTAAGATAACGTAGAATAGTATAGAATTAAGAATATACAGTTGAAGTCGGAAGTTTACATTCTTAGGTTGGAGTCATTAAAACTCGTTTCTCAACCACTCCACAAATTACTGTTAACAAACTATAGTTTTGATAAGTCGGTTAGGACATCTACTTTGTGCATGACACAAGTAATTTTTCCAACAATTGTTTACAGATTATTTCACTTATAGCTCACTGTATCACAATTCTAGTGGGTCAGAAGTTTACATACACTAAGTTGACTGTGCCTTTGAGCAGCTTGGAAAATTCCAGAAAATGATGTCATGGCTTTAGAAGCTTCTGATAGGCTAATTGACATCATTTGAGTCAATTGGAGGTGTACCTGTGGATGTATTTCAAGACCTACCTTCAATCTCAGTGCCTCTTTGCTTGACATCATTGGAAAATCAAAAGAAATCAGCCAAGACCTCAGAAAAAAACATTGTAGACCTCCAGTCTGGTTCATCCTTGGGAGCAATTTCCAAACGCCTGAAGGTACCATCATCTGTTAAAACAATAGTACGCAAGTATAAACACCATGGGACCACACAGCCGTCATACCGCTCAGGAAGGAGACGCGTTCTGTCTCCTGGAGATTAACTTACTTTGGTGCGAAAAGTGCAAATCAATCCCAGAACAACAGCAAAGGACCTTGTGAAGATGCTGGAGGAAACAGGTACAAAAATATCTATATCCACAGTAAAATGAGTCCTAAATCGACATAACCTGAAAGACCGCTCAGCAAGAAAGAAGCCACTGCTCCAAAACCGCCATAAAAAAGCCAGACTATGGTTTGCAACTGCACATGGGGACAAAGATGGTACTTTTTGGAGAAATGTCTTCTGGTCTGATGAAACAAAAATAGAACTGTTTGGCCATAATGACCATCGTTATGTTTGGAGGAAAAAGGGGGAGGCTTGCTAGCCGAAGAACACCATCCCAACCGTGAAGCACGGGGGTGGCAGCATCATGTTGTGGGGGTGCTTTGCTGCAGGAGGGACTGGTGCACTTCTCAAAATAGATGGCATCATGAGGGAGGAAAATTATGTGGATATATTGAAGCAACATCTCAAGACATCAGGAAGTTAAAGCTTGGTCGCAAATGGGTCTTCCAAATGGACAACCCCAAACATACTTCCAAAGTTGTGGCAAAATGGCTTAAGTACAACAAAGTCAAGGTCAAGGCCATCAGAAAGCTCTGACCTCAATCCTATAGAACATTTTTGGGCAGAACTGAAAAAGTGTGTGCGAGCAAGGAGGCCTACAAACCTGACGCCGTTACACCATCTCTGTCAGGAGGAATGGGCCAAAATTCACCCAACTTATTGTGTGAAGCTTGTGGAAGGCTACCCGAAAAGTTTAACCCAAGTAAAACAATTTAAAGGAAATGCTACCAAATACTAATTGAGTGTATGTAAATGTCTGACCCACTAGGAATGTGATTAAAGAAATAAAAGCTGAAATAAATCTCTATTATTCTGACATTTCACATTCTTAAAATAAAGTGGTGATCCTAACTGACCTAAGACAGGGAATCTTTACTAGGATTAAATGTCAGGAATTGTGAAAAACGGAGTTCAAATGTATTTGGCTAAGGTGTATGTAAACTACCGACCTCAACTGTACATATGAGATGAGTAATGCCAGATATGTAAACATTAAGTGACTAAGATACCATAGTATAGAATATATACATATGAGATGAGTAATGCCAGATATGTAAACATTAATAAAGTTACTAGTGTTCCATTCCTTAAAGTGGCCAGTGATTGCTAGTCTATGCCCATAGGCAACAGCCTGTAATGTGCTAGTAATGGCTGTTTAACAGTCCGATGGCCTTGAGATAGAAGCTGTCTCTCGGTCCCAGCTTTGATGCACCTGTACTGACCTCGCCTTCTGAATGACAGCGGGGTGAACAGGCAGTGGTTTGGGTGATTGATGTCCTTGATTTTCTTTGCCTTCGGGTGCTGTAGGTGTCCTGGAGGGCAGGTAGTTTGCCCCCGGTAATGCGTTGGATAGACCGCACCACCCTCTGGAGAGCCTTCGGTTGCGGGCAGTGCAGTTGCCGTACCAGGCGGTGATACAGCAGGATGCTTTCAATTGTGCATCTGTAAATGTTTGTGAGGGTTTTAGGTGACAAGCCCAATTTCTTTAGTCTCCTGAGGTTGAAGAGGTTCTGTTGCGGCTTCTTCACCACACTGTCTGTGTGGGTGGTCCGTTTCAGTTTGTCAGTGATGTGTACGCTGAGGAACTTGAAGCTTTCCACCTTCTCGACTGCAGTCCCGTCGATGTAGATAGGGGGGGTACACCCTCTGCTGTTTCCTGAAGTCCATGATCATCTCCTTTGTTTTGTTGACATTGAGTGATTGGTTTTCCAGGCACCACACTACCAGAGACCTCACCTCCTCTCTGTAGGCTGTCTTGTCATCGTTGGTAATCAAGCCTACCACTGTCTGCGGAATTGATGATTGAGTTGGAGGCGTGCATGGCCACGCAGTCATGGGTTAACAGGGAGTACAGGAGGGAGCTGAGCACACATCAAAACACACAGATAAAACACACGACAAGTATCAAATCAGAACAGATAAAACACACGACAGGTATCAGACATGTTTTATTAGATGACACAGGAGCAACATTCTGTCAACTCAAACACTGAAGTTTAAAACACCCGTTTTCTAGTGGAATGTAGGCTGCGATTCAACATGGTGTTATTGCGCAACTGACATTTAAAAGGTCATTTCTGATTGAGCCGACATCTGCAGAGTTTAACTTGAATGTGAACGCAGGAACATTGCCTTTTAAAGCAACAGAAGAGTGAGTGGTCACATGTCGGTAGCCACATCATTAGTCTGTTTTCTGGTTCTCAGAACAAACAGCAGCAGCGCCTTCACTGGGACCACACCAGTAAACATGTTCACAAAGAGGGAAGGGGGGGGGGTCTCAGCTTCCCTGCTGCTCTCTGTGTGTGATCAGTCCTTTAGAGATCAGGTCTGGAATCTCCACCGCCAACCACGGACCCAACTACACACACACACAGAGACACACAGAGACAGAGGAGACAGAGAGGCAGAGAGAGAGAGGTCGTCAGTTAGGTTGTTAGTTACTGGACATAAGAGATGTGAAAAGTTGAGTCTGTGTGTCTGTGTTATAGTTCTGTGTGTCTCTGTGTTATAGTTCTGTGTGTCTCTGTGTTACTAGACTGTACTCCTAACTGTACTATTCACAGAGCTGTGAGGAAGTAACTACACCCCCTAAAAAGTTATTTTTATTATTTTTATCTGTTGTTTTATATGTAATGTAAGCGCCTTAATGTGTTTGGACCCCAGGTAGAGTAGCTGCAGCCTTAGCAGGAACTAAATGGGGAACCGTAATAAATACATACCCTGGTTCGATCCTGGGCTGTATCACAACCGGCCCTGATGGGGAGTCCCATAGGGTGGTGCACAATTGGCCCAGCGTCGTCCGGTTTAAGGGAGGGTTTGGCCGGAGTAGGCAGTCATTGTAAATAAGAATTTGTTCTTAACTTCTCTAGGATAGGGGGCAGCATTTCACTTTGGATGAAAAGCGTGCCCAGAGTGAATTGCCTCCTACTCTGTCCCAGATGCTAATATATGCATATTATTATTACTATTGGATATAAACCACTCTGAAGTTTCTAAAACTGTTCGAATGATGTCTGTGAGTATAACAGAACTCATATGGCAGGCAAAAACCTGAGAGAAAATCCAAAGAGGAAGTGAGAATTCTGAGGCTGGTCGATTTAACTCATCGCCTATTGAAATCCCAGTGGGATATGGATCTGTTTGCACTTCCTACGCCTTCCACTAGATGTCAACAGTCTGTAGAACATTGAATGAAGCTTCTACTGTGATGTGGGCCGGGTGGGAGCTGTTTTAGTCAGTGGTCTGGCAGAGTGTCAGTTCCTGGTCATGCGCATTCCACATGATATAGACTTGCGTTCCATTACTTCTATAGACACAAAGGAATTCTCCGGTTGGAACGTTATTGAATACTTATGATAACAACATCCTAAAGATTGATTCTCTACTTAGTTTGACAAGTTTATTCGACCTGTAATATAACTTTTTCTAGTTTTCGTCCGACGTTCGCCTGGATCTGCGCGAGCGTTTGGACATGTGCACTAAACATGCTAGCAAAAGTAGCTACTTAGACATAAATAACGGACATTATCGAAAAAAACTATTTGTGGAACTAGGATTCCTGGGAGTGCATTCTGATGACGATCAAAGGTAAGGGAATATTTATGATGTAATTTCGTATTTCTGTTGACTCCAACATGGCGGAGAAATGTTGTTTTTATCTGAGCGCCGTCTCAGATTATTTCATGGTGTGCTTTTTCCGTAAAGTTGTTTTGAAATCTGACACAGCGGTTGCATTAAGAACAAATGTATCTTTAATTCTATGTAAAACATGTATCTTTCATCAAAGTTTATGATGAGTATTTCTGTTATTTGATGTGGCTCTCTGCAATTTCTCTGGATATTTTGGAGGCATTTCTGAACATAGAGCCAATGTAAACTGAGATTTGTGGATATAAATATGCACATTATCGAACAAAACATACATGTATTGTGTAACATGAAGTCCTATGAGTGTCATCTGATGAAGATCATCAAAGGTTAGTGATTAATTTTATCTCCACTTCTGCTTTTTGTTACTCCTCTCTTTGGCTGGAAAAAATGGCTGTTTTTCTGTGGCTATGTACTGACCTAACAATCGTTTGGTGTGCTTTCCCCGTAAATCCTTTTTGAAATCAGACATGTTGGCTGGATTCACAACAAGTGTAGCTTTAATTTGGTGTCTTTCATGTGTGATTTCATGAAAGTTAGATTTTTATAGTAATATATTTGAATTTTGCGCTCTGCATTTTTACTGGCTTTTGGCCAAGTGGGACGTTAGCGTCCCACATATCCCAGAGAAGTTAACTGACGTGCCTAGTTACATTAAGGTTAAAATTAGGTTAAAAAATACAAAATTACAAATTAGAATCAGGTGCAAATGATTAGAAATAACATGGAGGATCCATCCAGCCTTCCATGAAGGTCAGAAACTTGGTCTGGTTTGGTAGGGTCCAGCCTTCCATGAAGATCAGAAACTTGGTCTGGTTTGGTAGGGTCCAGCCTTCCATGAAGATCAGAAACTTGGTCTGGTTTGGTAGGGTCCAGCCTTCCATGAAGATCAGAAACTTGGTCTGGTTTGGTAGGGTCCAGCCTTCCATGAAGATCAGAAACTTGGTATGGTTTGGTAGGGTCCAGCCTTCCATGAAGATCAGAAACCTGGTCTGGTCTTAAACATACGGGTGTGTGGTAACACGTTATGCCAAGACCAAAAGAGCTCTCCGAGGCCCTCAGAATAAACATTGATGAGGCCAATGAGCCTGGGAGGAGTTACAAGCAATTTGAAGTCAATCATTCCAGTATCTGATGGATAATTTATAGATGCTCAAAGAAGGCTGTAAGAACCCCAGGGTAACATGGAGGGATTTACAGGCATCTCTTGCCACAATCACTGTTGAACTGCATGAGTCAACTATCAGAAAGAGACTTGGTCTACATGAGGTCAGGAAGGAAGAAGCTTCAGCTCTCAAAAACAGAATAGAAATGCACAACTGTAGTTGGCCAGACAACACCTGGGGGAAGAACAATGTGCTCTGGACAGATGAGTCAAAGGTGACGACTGTAGTTGGCCAGACAACACCTGGGGGAAGAACAATGTGCTCTGGACAGATGAGTCAAAGGTGACGACTGTAGTTGGCCAGACAACACCTGGGGGAAGAACAATGTGCTCTGGACAGATGAGTCAAAGGTGACGACTGTAGTTGGCCAGACAACACCTGGGGGAAGAACAATGTGCTCTGGACAGATGAGTCAAAGGTGGAGTTGTTTGGCCAGAAGTCATGTTTGCTGAAAACAAAACACTGCCTTTGAACAGAAGAACCTCACACCAACCATAGAGCGTGCTGCCTCAGGGCCTGGCCAGCTTGCCATCATTGAGTCAACCATCAATCCACATTGTACCAGAGAATACAGGAGGAGAATGTGAGGACATCTGTCAAAAAGCTGAACCCAAAATGGATCTTGCAACAGGACAATGGTCCAAAACACAGGAGCAAATCCACAACAGAATGGCTCAAACATAAAGAAATGGAGGGTTATGGAATGGCCGAGTCAAAGCCCAAGTTACAAGAAACGTCTACAGGAAGTTATTTCAGCCTAAGGGGGAAACACCAGCTATTGTTACTAGGGGTGTATTATTTCCGCCCACAAGGACATTTCATTTTTGTTGATTTTTGTGGAATAAATGATTGCAAAGTGTAGCTTTTCAGTGTCATTTGTTAAATTAGGTTACCTTTATCTGTCAATAGTATTGAAATCCAATATCCATATGTCCAAAAATAACTTTTAGGGGGTGTACTTACTTCCTCACAGCTCTATGAATAGTACAGTTAGGAGTACAGTCTAGTAACACAGAACTATAACACAGACACACACAGAACTACAACACAGAACTATAGCACACAGAGACACACACACACAGAACTATAGCACACAGAGACACACACAGACTCAACTTTTCAGGGGGTGTAGTTATTTCCGCACAGCTCTATGAATAGTACAGTTAGTAGTACAGCCAAGTCTAGTGTAACAGAACTAACACACGCACCAGACACAAAGACACACATCAGACAAACATACACACAGAGCACGTACCCCCAGGGCCATCAGGTGAGCCAATCCAAACTTCGGTACGTTTCGCGCCCACAGGGGTTTGAAGTGGTCCGTCAGACAAATCTTCCCCCCCCTGCAACAAGACAGGAACCATGTCACCTTGCACCACTCTTCATCACAATGTGCCGTCTGTGTGTGTTTCTTACCTGTACATTTTGGCCGTTTTCCCGTCCAGCTCTGGGATGGCGACCTCGGGGGCAGTGGACGGGTACGTTACAGGAATCTGATCAGTCAGGAGAGACAGCGTCAGGGCTACGGGCTGGTGAGCGTCAGGGCTACGGGCTGGTGAGCGTCAGGGCTACGGGCTGGTGAGCGTCAGGGCTACGGGCTGGTGAGCGTCAGGGCTACGGGCTGGTGAGCGTCAGGGCTACGGGCTGGTGAGCGACAGGGCTACGGGCTGGTGAGCGACAGGGCTACGGGCTGGTGAGCGTCAGGGCTACGGGCTGGTGAGCGTCAGGGCTACGGGCTGGTGAGCGTCAGGGCTACGGGCTGGTGAGCGTCAGGGCTACGGGCTGGTGAGCGTCAGGGCTACGGGCTGGTGAGCGTCAGGGCTACGGGCTGGTGAGCGTCAGGGCTACGGGCTGGTGAGCGTCAGGGCTACGGGCTGGTGAGCGTCAGGGCTGCGGGCTGGTGAGCGTCAGGGCTGCGGGCTGGTGTGAGTCAGGGCTGCGGGCTGGTGAGCGTCAGGGCTACGGGCTGGTGTGCGTCAGGGCTACGGGCTGGTGTGCGTCAGGGCTACGGGCTGGTGAGCGTCAGGGCTACGGGCTGGTGAGCGTCAGGGCTACGGGCTGGTGAGCGTCAGGGCTACGGGCTGGTGAGCGTCAGGGCTACGGGCTGGTGAGCGTCAGGGCTACGGGCTGGTGAGCGTCAGGGCTACGGGCTGGTGAGCGTCAGGGCTACGGGCTGGTGAGCGTCAGGGCTACGGGCTGGTGAGCGTCAGGGCTACGGGCTGGTGAGCGTCAGGGCTACGGGCTGGTGAGCGTCAGGGCTACGGGCTGGTGAGCGTCAGGGCTACGGGCTGGTGAGCGTCAGGGCTACGGCCTGGTGAGCGTCAGGGCTACGGGCTGGTGAGCGTCAGGGCTACGGGCTGGTGAGCGTCAGGGCTACGGGCTGGTGAGCGTCAGGGCTACGGGCTGGTGAGCGTCAGGGCTACGGGCTGGTGAGCGTCAGGGCTACGGGCTGGTGAGCGTCAGGGCTACGGGCTGGTGAGAGTCAGGGCTACGGGCTGGTGAGAGTCAGGGCTACGGGCTGGTGTGAGTCAGGGCTACGGGCTGGTGAGCGTCAGGGCTACAGGCTGGTGAGAGTCAGGGCTACAGGCTGGTGAGAGTCAGGGCTACGGGCTGGTGTGAGTCAGGGCTACGGGCTGGTGAGCGTCAGGGCTACAGGCTGGTGAGAGTCAGGGCTATTCATACAACCAGTAGGCCCAGGCTACATAATGAGTCTGATGCAACACATCAGAACGTTTAGCTTAAAATGGTGGTAAACTTATTTCTTCACATTATAAGCACAGCAATGCACACAAGGCAGCAGGGCTATAACAAGGCAGCAGGGCTATAACAAGGCAGCAGGGCTATAACAAGGCAGCAGGGCTATATCAAGGCAGCAGGGCTATATCAAGGCAGCAGGGCTATAACAAGGCAGCAGGGCTATAACAAGGCAGCAGGGCTATAACAAGGCAGCAGGGCTATATCAAGGCAGCAGGGCTGTAACATGGCAGCAGGGCTGTAACAAGGCAGCAGGGCTGTAACAAGGCAGCAGGGCTGTAACAAGGCAACAGGGATGTAACAAGGCAACAGGGCTGTAACAAGGCAGCAGGGCTGTAACAAGGCAGCAGGGCTGTAACAAGGCAGCAGGGCTGTAACAAGGCAGCAGGGCTGTAACAAGGCAGCAGGGCTATATCAAGGCAGCAGGGCTATATCAAGGCAGCAGGGCTGTAACATGGCAGCAGGGCTGTAACATGGCAGCAGGGATGTAACAAGGCAGCAGGGCTATAACAAGGCAGCAGGGCTGTAACAAGGCAGCAGGGCTATATCAAGGCAGCAGGGCTGTATCAAGGCAGCAGGGCTGTAACAAGGCAGCAGGGCTGTAACAAGGCAGCAGGGCTGTAACAAGGCAGCAGGGCTGTAACAAGGCAGCAGGGCTGTATCATGGCAGCAGGGCTGTATCATGGCAGCAGGGCTGTAACATGGCAGCAGGGCTGTAACATGGCAGCAGGGCTGTAACATGGCAGCAGGGCTGTAACAAGGCAGCAGGGCTATAACAAGGCAGCAGGGCTGTATCATGGCAGCAGGGCTGTAACATGGCAGCAGGGCTGTAACATGGCAGCAGGGCTATAACAAGGCAGCAGGGCTATAACAAGGCAGCAGGGCTATAACAAGGCCGCAGGGCTATAACAAGGCCGCAGTGCTATAACAAGGCCGCAGGGCTATAACAAGGCCGCAGGGCTATATCAAGGCCGCAGGGCTATATCAAGGCCGCAGGGCTGTATCAAGGCAGCAGGGCTGTATCAAGGCAGCAGGGCTGTATCAAGGCAGCAGGGCTGTAACAAGGCAGCAGGGCTGTAACAAGGCAGCAGGGCTGTAACAAGGCAGCAGGGCTGTAACAAGGCAGCAGGGCTATAACAAGGCAGCAGGGCTGTATCATGGCAGCAGGGCTGTAACAAGGCAGCAGGGCTGTAACAAGGCAGCAGGGCTGTAACAAGGCAGCAGGGCTGTAACAAGGCAGCAGGGCTGTAACAAGGCAGCAGGGCTGTAACAAGGCAGCAGGGCTATATCAAGGCAGCAGGGCTATAACAAGGCAGCAGGGCTATAACAAGGCAGCAGGGCTGTAACATGGCAGCAGGGCTGTAACATGGCAGCAGGGATGTAACAAGGCAGCAGGGCTGTAACAAGGCAGCAGGGCTATATCAAGGCAGCAGGCATTATATCAAGGCAGCAGGCATTATATCAAGGCAGCAGGACTGTATCAAGGCAGCAGGGCTGTAACAAGGCAGCAGGGCTGTAACAAGGCAGCAGGGCTGTAACAAGGCAGCAGGGCTGTAACAAGGCAGCAGGGCTGTAACAAGGCAGCAGGGCTGTATCAAGGCAGCAGGGCTATATCAAGGCAGCAGGGCTGTATCAAGGCAGCAGGGCTGTAACCTGGCAGCAGGGCTGTAACATGGCAGCAGGGCTGTAACAAGGCAGCAGGGCTGTAACAAGGCAGCAGGGCTGTAACAAGGCAGCAGGGCTGTAACAAGGCAGCAGGGCTGTAACAAGGCAGCAGGGCTGTATCAAGGCAGCAGGGCTATATCAAGGCAGCAGGGCTGTATCAAGGCAGCAGGGCTGTAACCTGGCAGCAGGGCTGTAACATGGCAGCAGGGCTGTAACAAGGCAGCAGGGCTGTAACAAGGCAGCAGGGCTGTAACAAGGCAGCAGGGCTATAACAAGGCAGCAGGGCTGTATCATGGCAGCAGGGCTGTAACATGGCAGCAGGGCTGTAACATGGCAGCAGGGCTGTAACATGGCAGCAGGGCTGTAACATGGCAGCAGGGCTGTAACATGGCAGCATGGCTATAACAAGGCAGCAGGGCTATAACAAGGCAGCAGGGCTATAACAAAGCCGCAGGGCTATAACAAGGCCGCAGTGCTATAACAAGGCCGCAGGGCTATAACAAGGCCGCAGGGCTGTATCAAGGCCGCAGGGCTGTATCAAGGCCGCAGGGCTGTATCAAGGCCGCAGGGCTGTATCAAGGCAGCAGGGCTGTAACAAGGCAGCAGGGCTGTAACAAGGCAGCAGGGCTGTAACAAGGCAGCAGGGCTGTAACAAGGCAGCAGGGCTGTAACAAGGCAGCAGGGCTGTAACAAGGCAGCAGGGCTGTATCATGGCAGCAGGGCTGTAACAAGGCAGCAGGGCTATAACAAGGCAGCAGGGCTGTAACAAGGCAGCAGGGCTGTAACAAGGCAGCAGGGCTGTAACAAGGCAGCAGGGCTGTAACAAGGCAGCAGGGCTGTAACAAGGCAGCAGGGCTGTAACAAGGCAGCAGGGCTATAACAAGGCAGCAGGGCTATAACAAGGCAGCAGGGCTATAACAAGGCAGCAGGGCTGTAACAAGGCAGCAGGGCTGTAACAAGGCAGCAGGGCTATAACAAGGCAGCAGGGCTGTAACAAGGCAGCAGGGCTGTAACAAGGCAGCAGGGCTATAACAAGGCAGCAGGGCTATAACAAGGCAGCAGGGCTATAACAAGGCAGCAGGGCTGTAACAAGGCAGCAGGGTTGTAACAAGGCAGCAGGGCTATAACAAGGCAGCAGGGCTATAACAAGGCAGCAGGGCTATAACAAGGCAGCAGGGCTGTAACAAGGCAGCAGGGCTGTAACAAGGCAGCAGGGCTGTAACAAGGCAGCAGGGCTGTAACAAGGCAGCAGGGCTGTAACAAGGCAGCAGGGCTATAACAAGGCAGCAGGGCTGTAACAAGGCAGCAGGGCTGTAACAAGGCAGCAGGCTACATGCAAATGTTCGTTCCATAATGAAATTAGCGGGAAAACACGGTTGTCAAAAGAGCAGTACGCACGCGAGCGGTTTCATGAGACAGATGAAATGATCCGTTAGAAATGTAGACAGAGGAGATAAACTAGCGTGGGTTGGTATTATGACTAGAATTGTCCCTTTGGCTTCTGAACAATGAAAGAAAGTTGATAACCAATAGAACATGAAGGAAAATAGTTGCTGGTTTCAATGGTATACAGAAGTCTTGTTAAATAATACTGGTTTCAATGGTATACAGAAGTCTTGTTAAATAATACTGGTTTCAATGGTATATAGAAGTCTTTATTAAATAATACTGGTTTTAATGGTATATAGAAGTCTTGTTAAATAATACTGGTTTCAATGGTATATAGAAGTCTTTATTAAATAATACTGGTTTTAATGGTATATAGAAGTCTTGTTAAATAATACTGGTTTCAATGGTATATAGAAGTCTTATTAAATAATACTGGTTTCAATGGTATATAGAAGTCTTATTAAATAATAATGGTTTCAATGGTATATAGAAGTCTTATTAAATAATACTGGTTTCAATGGTATATAGAAGTCTATATTAAATAATACTGGTTTCAATGGTATATAGAAGTCTTTATTAAATAATTGCCTGCCTGTTTGGTTGGATGGATTTTGGCTAGGCTACTTTGAAGCAAGGTAAGACATGCCTCATAATATGTAGTAAAACATTCAGGTTTCAAACATTTTAGTATTTGTTTTTTAAATGCATACTGCCTCCTGCTCATTGCAATGTGGTGTGTGACATGCTGATGACGCCTGGCTAGCTGCACTTGAATTGCTGTTTTTAAACATGCTTTGCATTTAGAATAGCCTGTTTCACTACAGCAGCTCTCACTACATCCACTGGTACTTAAAAATCAATGAATAGGCAAAAATGCATTATTTAGCAAAGGGATTATTATATATTTTTTTGATTGATCTGCTTTTTATTTATTTTTGCCCAAACTTTGGTGTGTTGCGTGTGTGTACTTACATCAAACTCCATGTCGAACTCATACTTCAGGAGGTCATGAATGTACCAGCACTTCCCAAACCACCTGGCAACAACACAACCCAAAATTGGTCAGTTGACGACAACAACACCACCACCACACAGGATTGGTCAGATGACAACACAGAGGATTTTTAATTTTTTATCCCATTTTCTCCCCAATTTTCGTGGTATCCAATCGCTAGTAATTACTATCTTGTCTCATCGCTACAACTCCCGTACGGGCTCGGGAGAGACGAAGGTCGAAAGCCATGCGTCCTCCGAAGCACAACCCAACCAAGCCGCACTGCTTCTTAACACAGCGCGCCTCCAACCCGGAAGCCAGCCGCACCAATGTGTCGGAGGAAACACTGTGTACCTGGCCCCCTTGGTTAGCGTGCACTGCGCCCGGCCCGCCACAGGAGTCGCTGGAGCGCGATGAGACAAGGATATCCCTACCGGCCAAACCCTCCCTAACCCGGACGACGCTATGCCAATTGTGCATCGCCCCACGGACCTCCCGGTCGCGGCCGGCTGCGACAGAGCCTGGGCGCGAACCCTGAGACTCTGGTCCTAGACCACTGCGCCACCCGGGAGGCCCATGACAACACAGAGGATTAGTCAGATGACAACGACACAGAGGTTTGACTGCAATGACTGACTAAAACTAGACTAAAATTGTCCATAGTTTTAGTCGACTCATAATAACTAAAACTAACAAAGGATTAAATGACTAAATTGTAACTAAGACTAAAAGTGTATGTGTGTGTTAGTGTTGCACGGTATAGCGAAACATAGGTACTTTTACGATACTAGAAAATAAAAAAAAACGGTTCTGGAGTAGAATTTGTTTTACTTTTCGATAATTCGTGTTAAATGGATCTCACGTCGTATACTGATTGAGAGGATCAAGTCTACCAGTGCAGCCGATGTCCCCTAGCGTGAGCACCACCTCTTCCCTAATTCACTTTCTCATTGCTAGAGCTAGCTAGCAAGGAGGAACCCCTGCACTGGGAGTCTGGGCTGAGTTGTTAACTTCTGTGCAGCATGAGAGGAGAGCTAACACACTTGAATAATGCAACACATCAAGTAGAAATGTTGAAACTGTAAAATTACCGTTCGCAAAACAATGTCCATACAGGCTTCATCACTTTACAATGCAAGAAGATACCGGTAGCTTCCAGCTTTGTAGGCTAACTTCCCTTTCTAGTATACAGCTGAAGCTAACATCAATTTACTAACCTAGAACTTTGTTTTTGACCATAACTCCAAACGGAGTCCGTTGGTTCGGTGAAGAAGGAGAGGTGAGGCAGAAACACTACGTGGCCAAAAGTATATGTGGACACCCCTTCAAATTAGTGGATTCTATTTCAGCCACACCCATTGCTGACTGGTGTATAAAATCGAGCACACAGCCATGCAATCTCCATAGACAAACATTGTCTGTGAAATGGCCCGTACTTTAGAGTTCATTGACTATCAACGTGGCACCGTCATAGGATGCCACCTTTCCAAAAAGTCAGTTCCTAAAATGTCTGCCCTGCTAGAGCTGCCCCGGTCAACTGTAAGTGTTGTTATTGTGAAGTGGGAACGTCTAGGAGGATCAAGTATTGTGATGGTATCATTGTGGTATCGAGTATCGTGATGGTATCATTGTGGTATCGAGTATCGTGATGGTATCATTGTGGTATCGAGTATTGTGACGGTATCCTTGTGGTATCGAGTATAGTGATGGTATCGTTGTGGTATCGAGTATTTTGATATTAAACCTGGTAACAAAGAAAAAATGCTGGTATCGTGACAACACCAGTGTGTGTGTGTGTGTCAGACCTGGTTCCCTCCTTGTTGGACTCCAGGCGGAACCAGTCGTTGTCTGCCGTCTTGTTGTTCTCCACATACTGTCAACAACAAACAACATATTGTAAACACCATCCAAACAGCAGAGTTCATATAGTGTGAGAAAAATAACGCCTTCAAGGTAGCCAAATGACTCTGCAGACTAGCTATAGCATTCTGTCTTCAGTAGGCAGGCTAGCTATAGCGTTATGTCTTCAGTAGACTGGCTAGCTATAGCGTTCTGTCTTCAGTAGGCAGGCTAGCTATAGCGTTATGTCTTCAGTAGGCAGGCTAGCTATAGCGTTATGTCTTCAGTAGACTGGCTAGCTATAGCGTTCTGTCTTCAGTAGGCAGGCTAGCTATAGCGTTATGTCTTCAGTAGGCAGGCTAGCTATAACGTTATGTCTTCAGTAGACTGGCTAGCTATAGCGTTATGTCTTCAGTAGACTGGCTAGCTATAGCGTTCTGTCTTCAGTAGACAGGCTAGCTATAGCGTTATGTCTTCAGTAGGCAGGCTAGCTATAGCGTTATGTCTTCAGTAGGCAGGCTAGCTATAGCGTTATGTCTTCAGTAGACTGGCTAGCTATAGCGTTATGTCTTCAGTAGACTGGCTAGCTACAGCGTTATGTCTTCAGTAGACTGGCTAGCTATAGCGTTCTGTCTTCAGTAGAAAGGCTAGCTATAACGTTCTGTCTTCAGTAGACTGGCTAGCTATAGCGTTATGCCTAAAGTAGGCAGGCTAGCTATAGCGTTCTGTCTTCAGTAGACTGACTAGCTATAGCGTTATGTCTTCAGTAGGCAGGCTAGCTATAGCGTTCTGTCTTCAGTAGACTGGCTAGCTATAGCGTTATGTCTTCAGTAGACTGACTAGCTATAGCGTTATGTCTTCAGTAGACTGACTAGCTATAGCGTTATGTCTTCAGTAGGCAGGCTAGCTATAGCGTTATGTCTTCAGTAGACTGGCTAGCTATAGCGTTATGTCTTCAGTAGACTGGCTAGCTATAGCGTTCTGTCTTCAGTAGACAGGCTAGCTATAGCGTTATGTCTTCAGTAGACAGGCTAGCTATAGCGTTATGTCTTCAGTAGGCAGGCTAGCTACAGCGTTATGTCTTCAGTAGGCAGGCTAGCTACAGCGTTATGTCTTCAGTAGGCAGGCTAGCTACAGCGTTATGTCTTCAGTAGACTGGTTAGCTATAGCGTTATGTCTTCAGTAGACAGGCTAGCTATAGCGTTATGTCTTCAGTAGGCAGGCTAGCTATAGCGTTATGTCTTCAGTAGGCAGGCTAGCTATAGCGTTATGTCTTCAGTAGGCAGGCTAGCTATAGCGTTATGTCTTCAGTAGGCAGGCTAGCTATAGCGTTCTGTCTTCAGTAGACTGGCTAGCTATAGCGTTATGTCTTCAGTAGACTGACTAGCTATAGCGTTATGTCTTCAGTAGACTGACTAGCTATAGCGTTATGTCTTCAGTAGGCAGGCTAGCTATAGCGTTATGTCTTCAGTAGACTGGCTAGCTATAGCGTTATGTCTTCAGTAGGCAGGCTAGCTATAGCGTTATGTCTTCAGTAGACTGGCTAGCTATAGCGTTATGTCTTCAGTAGAAAGGCTAGCTATAGCGTTATGTCTTCAGTAGGCAGGCTAGCTATATCGCCTTTTTTGCAATCTAAATTCGATGACATGGTAAAATTTGTTGTTGATTTCAAATTGAAGTCAAACGAGTTAACAACTAAAGTGTAAATCAAAAGTAGACGAACTGAGGTCTGTGCCCAGTGGGTAGTTGGCAGCTAGTTAGTTAGTAGCTGGGTGGATTGCTCAGCTCCAGCGGGTGAACTGTCAGTGAGTGACACGTCTTTAGTTAGCTAGAAGCTCTCCTGTTCGGCTTCGGAGTTCTGTATTACCGGCCCCTGTCTTTTTCCCGTCCGGGTCCTACCTTGATGAGGGCCAGGTACTCCTCTCGGAGCCGCTGCACCCAGAGTTCCTTGTCCCGGGGACCGGAGTTAGTCTTGAGCAGCGGGATCTCCGACACAGCCTTCCGAGTCGCGTCGTCCGCCATCGTGCTCTGGAAGAGAAAAGAACGCTGACGTCACGGATGGAGTGAGAGAGAAAATGGACAGATTTAAAATAACACCGGCCCAGTGCTCAGAAAAATACTATTTGGTGTACAGTAATCCCTCGTTTATCGCGGGGGTTACGTTCCGAAAATGACCCGCGATAAGTGAAATCCGCGAAATAGAAAACTTCTTTTTTTTTTACAATTAGCAACTATTACATGTATACAAATACAGTGACTCACGTGTAGGCCGTTTCACTGCTCTTCAGACTGGGCCGCTGCATCCTGACTGCGCTCTGCAGTGTTCTCTTCTTCTGAAGCCCGCGGTGCAGGTGTGTTTGTTCGGGAGAAGAGCATAGTGATAGGCAGCTGTTGTCGCTCTTTTTTCTTCTTTGCAAAAAGATCCTTGTACACCGACATGCCACCATCGATTACGTTGGAGAACTGTAATGAACGGCTCATCAAAGGGTCCCATTCCTCAGCTACTCGCTTAAGTTCAGTGGCCATTCGCACCATGGTTGCTAAGCGACCAAGCGTTAGTCCTTCCTTCCTTCCTGGCCAACTTAATGTAAATTTGCCAAGCTGTTTTATGTACGTACACATAACTGCACGAGACGACAAAATGATAGCACAATTCGTAGCATGTTTTGATACAAGAAGCGGGAGTGAGTTTTTAGCGAATCAGAATGCAGAGCACAATGCACCAAAAAAAAATAAAAAATGCATTATGAAAATCCGCGAAATAGCGAATCCGCGATAAGTGAACCGCGAAGTGGCGAGGGATCACTGTATACAATAACGAGACCGTCTAAACAACCCCGTTACCACTGTTTAAAACACAAATCTGGGCGTTTCTGAGATGTAAATAAAAACACGTTGTCGGTACCAAACTACTTGGTCCGTGTTTTTAGAGGGAAGTATGTGGCTGCGGACATTCTGGGGAATGAAGTTGCGGTTGCACATCTTTTGGAGGTGGTCCTCGGCACTCAGCATCCCCATCCTCCCCAAAACCTTAATCTGTTTCTGCTCCTTTTGTATCTCTACTCTCCGTTCCTCCGGCTCGTCGCATCGGACGTAAGTAGGACGGCAGATAGAGAGAGATGGTGTGTGTTTATATGATGTAGCCTCGCTATGACAGCCTAGCTACAAGCTACTAACGTTATACTTTGACAGTACTAGTAAGGTCACAGAAACTGCTCGGTGAAGGAGCCTTCAGAGCAGAACCTCTTGTCCAGGGGTATATAAATCTTACCCTAGGAGGTCCGAGCTACTGCTAGTTTTCTGTTCTACGGGGGAATTAATTGCATCCACCTGTTGCCCCACGTCTAAATAAATCCTGAAAACTGGAACTGGCTTTGAGGTTAAGATTTTAATTTAAGGGCTGTAGTCTACTGGATGCCTGCTCTCTACCCTATAATACAACCTATATTATGAATTTAAAGGGCTTTAGTCTACTGGATGCCTGCTCTCTACCCTATAATACAACCTATATTATGAATTTAAGGGCTTTAGTATACTGGATACCTGCTCTCTACCCTATAATACCACCTATATTATGCCATAC
Organism: Salvelinus alpinus; assembly: GCF_045679555.1. Taxonomy (NCBI): domain Eukaryota; kingdom Metazoa; phylum Chordata; class Actinopteri; order Salmoniformes; family Salmonidae; genus Salvelinus; species Salvelinus alpinus. The sequence continues at coordinate 48,264,795 of NC_092109.1, forward strand.
TGACATTACCTGCTGATGTATGTGGCTATATAATACAATTTCTATAACAAATGCATGAGTTTTGTATAAATGTTTGTTCTAAGTGCATGATGTTTTAACCAGTCAAAATGATCTATTATAAAAGGCTCTACCTGGTCAAATCGACGTCTGCAGTGGCCGTGCAGCATTTACAGTGATACGGCCTCTGCAGATGTCAGGGCATTCATACTCCTTGTGCTTCGAGGAGCAGCGCAGAGCTGTTGAGTAGACCTGTTGTGAAGCAAGTTGTCAAGGAAGTGGGGGAAGAAGAACAAAAAAGTTGTCAAGGAAGTGAGATTGTGTTTATACAGGATCTCCCGCCCCACCTACCTTCAACCAATCATGTCAATTCAGAGCTATACGGAGCCCTCCGCATTGTTACAAAATGTGTTAGCTGCACAGTGATGCGGTACGGAGCTAAATTTGGCCTCTGCGTGCCTCTGGTGGATCCACAATTGCGTCACACCCTCTATACGAAGCCCCCGACCACATTTTCGGGTCAAGCATAAATTGGCTTTAACTGCCCAGTAATAGGCCAGTGTTGATGCCTTGGGGAGGGCAATGATCATTGGCTGTCTGTTTATACAGGTTAGATAAAGACCTGAGGTTGTGTGTGTGTCATGGTGTGTGTTTCTGGTGTGTGTGTTATGTCTGTGTGTGTGTGTGTGTGTGTGTGTGTGTGTGTGTGTGTGTGTGTGTGTGTGTGTGTGTGTGTGTGTGTGTGTGTGTGTGTGTGTTATCGCTGGACGTGTTTAACTATACTTGTGGGGACCAGAAGAATAGTAAATTAACAAAAATTTTACCAACTGGGGACATTTTGTTAGTCCCCACAAGGTCAAATGCTATTTCTAGGGGGTTTAGGGTTAAGGTTAGAATTAGTGTTCGGGTTAGTTTTAGGGTTAGGGTACAGGTTAGGGAAAATAGGATATTGAATTGGAGTGAATTGTGTCCCCACAAGGTTACTTGTACAAGACTGTGTGTGTGTGTGTGTAGGTGTGGAGCCCTCATGGGCAGTGTTCTGGCCTTGGCTGGTGCGGGCCGTCAGAACTGGCCTTTCTCCTCGGACACACCCCATCCCCAGTGGGACACACCCCTTCCTCACTGGGATACGCCCCCTCGCTGGGAGAGGAAGGACGGACGCCTCCCCAACCCCGGGAGCTTCCATGCCCTGCATCACTCGTGCAAGGGTAATATTACTACTACTATACTACTACTACTATTATTACTACTACTATCACCTCTACTATACTATTACTACTATACTGCTACTACTACTGTACTATAACTACTACTACTACTACTACTACTATTATTACCACTACTATACTATTACTATTACCACCACTATACTAGTACTACTACTACTATACTATCACTACTGCTATTATACTATTACTACTACTATTATTACTACTACTATTACATCCACTATACTACTACTACTATGCTGTAACTACTACTATACTACTACTATAACTACTACTACTAATACTACTACTACTACTACTACTACTACTATACTGTAACTACTACTATTATTACTACCACTATTACATCTACTATACTACTACTACTATACTGTAACTACTACTATAACTACTACTACTACTACTACTGCTACTACTACTATACTGTAACTACTACTATTATTACTACTACTATACTATTACTACTATGCTGCTACTACTACTGTACTATAACTACTACTACTACTACTACTACTGCTACTACTATTATTACTACTACTATACTATTACTATTACCACTACTATACTAGTACTACTACTACTATACTATTACTACGTATATAATTGCGCTACTATACTATTGATATTACCACCGCTATATGATTACTACTACCACTATACTAATACTATAATAGTACTGCCACTAATACTACCACTACTACACTGCTACTACCACTATACTATAAATACCACTATTGCTACCACTACTATACTATTAATACTACTATTACTACCACACTACTGATACTACTACTACTGATATACTACTGCTACTACTGCTATACTATTACTATACTACTATTACTGTTAGCAATTTATGTTATTCTTCAATAATAACACAAACTCCAAAGCAAATCAGGGTGAGAAAAATGTGTTTATTTGAGAAGGACAAATCACGATGTTATGCTGGGAGGTAGATGTTCAGATGTTCAGTCTCCCCTGTCCTCAGCGTTTCTCCACAGAAAAAAGGAACAGGATGTCATTTTTAACCCCACACCCTAGCCTGGGGTTAACCAATCAGAAGACCTTACAGTACAACTTGGCCAATGGCCAAATAACAAGTATACTGCCCCTGACTCAATGTACAGAACGTAGTAAACGTAGCACACGTATCTCTGAGGTCAGGAGTGACATCCCACTGATTCTAAACTGCTTTTGAACTGAGATCCAACTCATACTTACATTGACAATTCCCTATTGACCATTAGTACTATATTTAGTTTAGTACTCTCGTCCTCTCATCCTCTCAAACTCTGTGTTGCGTATTTATCTTCAACATATTCTTACACTACTGCTACTACTATTATACTATTGCTAATACTATTAATCCTATTACTACTACTTTTACTATACTACTACTACTGCCACTACTACTATTACTACTACTATACTATTACCACTACTACTGTTACTATACTACTGCCACTACTACTATTACTACTACTATACTATTACCACTACTACTATTACTACTAATATGCTATTACTATACTACCACCACTACTACTACTACTATTACTACTACTATACTATTGTCACTACTACTCCTACTATACTATTACTACTCCTGCCATATTACTACTAATACTACTACTGCCATTACTACTACTACTACTATTACTACTACTATAATATTACCACCACCACTATACTACTATACTATTATTACTAATACTACTACTGCCATTACTACTACTACTACTATTACTACTACTATAATATTACCACCACCACTATACTACTATACTATGACTACTAATACTACTATAATATTACTACTGCTACTATACTAGTATTACTACTATGACTATACTATTGCTACTGCTATTACTATTATCACTACTACTATAATATTACTACTACTACTACCACCACCACTACTATTATTATTATCCCTACCACTATACTATTACTACTGCTATTGTTACTACTACTATAACATTACTACTATTACTATTATTATGGCTACTATGATATTACTACTATTATTACTACTACTACAATATTACTATTATTACTACTACTATATGATTACTATTACTACTACTATATGATTACTACTACTACTATCACCACTACTAAATCAAATCAAATCAAATTTTATTAGTCACATACACATGGTTAGCAGATGTTAATGCGAGTGTAGCGAAATGCTTGTGCTTCTAGTTCCGACAATGCAGTAATAACCAACAGTAATCTAACCTAACAATTCCACACTACTACCTTACACACACACACAAGTGTAAAGGGATAAAGAATATGTACATAAAGATATATGGATGAGTGGTGGTACAGAACGGCATGGCAGATGCAGTAGATGGTATAGAGTACGGTATATACATATGAGATGAGTACTGTAGGGTATGTAAACATAAAGTGGCATAGTTTAAAGTGGCTAGTGGTACATGTATTGCATAAAGATGGCAAGATGCAGTAGATGATATAGAGTACAGTATATATACATATGAGATGGGTAATGTAGGGTATGTAAACATTGTATTAAGTGGCATTGCTTAAAGTGGCTAGTGGTACATTTTTACATAATTTCCATCAATTCCCATTTTTAAAGTGGCTGGAGTTGAGTCAGTATGTTGGCAGCGGCCGCTAAATGTTAGTGGTGGCTGTTTAACAGTCTGATGGCCTTGAGATAGAAGCTGTTTTTCAGTCTCTCGGTCCCTGCTTTGATGCACCTGTACTGACCTCGCCTTCTGGATGATAGCGGGGTGAACAGGCAGTGGCTTGGGTGGTTGTTGTCCTTGATGATCTTTATGGCCTTCCTGTGACATCGGGTGGTGTAGGTGTCCTGGAGGGCAGGTAGTTTGCCCCTGGTGATGCGTTCTGCAGACCTCACTACCCTCTGGAGAGCCTTACGGTTGTGGGCGGAGCAGTTGCCGTACCAGGCGGTGATACAGCCCGACAGGATGCTCTCGATTGTGCATCTGTAGAAGTTTGTGAGTGCTTTTGGTGACAAGCCGAATTTCTTCAGCCTCCTGAGGTTGAAGAGGCGCTGCTGCGCCTTCTTCACAACGCTGTCTGTGTGGGTGGACCAGTTCAGTTTGTCCGTGATGTGTACACCGAGGAACTTAAAACTTTCCACCTTCTCCACTACTGACCCGTCGATGTGGATAGGGGGGTGCTCCCTCTGCTGTTTCCTGAAGTCCACAATCATCTCCTTTGTTTTGTTGACGTTGAGTATGAGGTTATTTTCCTGACACCACACTCCGAGGGCCCTCACCTCCTCCCTGTAGGCCGTCTCGTCGTTGTTGGTGATCAAGCCTACCACTGTAGTGTCATCCGCAAACTTGATGATTGAGTTGGAGGCGTGCATGGCCACGCAGTCGTGGGTGAACAGGGAGTACAGGAGAGGGCTCAGAACGCACCCTTGTGGGGCCCCAGTGTTGAGGATCAGCGGGGTGGAGATGTTGTTACCTACCCTCACCACCTGGGGGCGGCCCGTCAGGAAGTCCAGGACCCAGTTGCACAGGGCGGGGTCGAGACCCAGGGTCTCGAGCTTGATGACGAGTTTGGAGGGTACTATGGTGTTAAATGCTGAGCTGTAATCGATGAACAGCATTCTCACATGGGTATTCCTCTTGTCCAGATGGGTTAGGGCAGTGTGCAGTGTGGTTGCGATTGCGTCGTCTGTGGACCTATTGGGTCGGTAAGCAAATTGGAGTGGGTCTAGGGTGTCCGGTAGGGTGGAGGTGATATGGTCCTTGACTAGTCTCTCAAAGCACTTCATGATGACGGAAGTGAGTGCTACGGGGCGGTAGTCGTTTAGCTCAGTTACCTTAGCTTTCTTGGGAACAGGAACAATGGTGGCCCTCTTGAAGCATGTGGGAACAGCAGACTGGGATAAGGATTGATTGAATATGTCCGTAAACACACCAGCCAGCTGGTCTGCGCATGCTCTGAGGACGCGGCTGGGAATGCCGTCTGGGCCTGCAGCCTTGCGAGGGTTAACACGTTTAAATGTTTTACTCACCTCGGCTGCAGTGAAGGAGAGCCCGCAGGTTTTGGTAGGGGGCCGTGTCAGTGGCACTGTATTGTCCTCAAAGCGGGCAAAAAAGTTGTTTAGCCTGTCTGGGAGCAAGACATCCTGGTCCTCGACGGGGCTGGTTTTCTTTTTGTAATCCGTGATTGACTGTAGACCCTGCCACATACCTCTTGTGTCTGAGCTGTTGAATTTCGACTCGATTTTGTCTCTGTACTGAGACTTGGCCTGTTTGATTGCCTTGCGGAGAGAATAGCTACACTGTTTGTATTCGGTCATGCTTCCGGTCACCTTGCCCTGGTTAAAAGCAGTGGTTCGCGCTTTCAGTTTCACGCGAATGCTGCCGTCAATCCACGGTTTCTGGTTTGGGAATGTTTTTATCGTTGCTGTGGGTACGACATCGTCAATGCACTTCCTAATGAACTCGCTCACCGAATCAGCATATTCGTCAATATTGTTGTTGGACGCGATGCGGAACATATTCCAATCTGCGTGATCGAAGCAGTCTTGAAGCGTGGATTCAGATTGGTCGGACCAGCGTTGAACAGACCTGAGCGCGGGAGCTTGTTGTTTGAGTTTTTGTTTGTAGGCTGGAATCAACAAAATGGAGTCGTGGTCAGCTTTTCCGAAAGGGGGGCGGGGGAGGGCCTTATAAGCGTCGCGGAAATTAGTATAACAATGGTCTAGTGTTTTTCCAGCCCTGGTAGCACAATCGATATGCTGATAGAATTTAGGGAGTTTTGTTTTTAGATTAGCCTTGTTAAAATCCCCAGCTACGATGAATGCAGCCTCAGGGTGTGTGGTTTCCAGTTTACAAAGAGTCAGATAAAGTTCGTTCAGGGCCATCGATGTGTCTGCTTGGGGGGGAATGTATACGGCTGTGATTATGATTGACGAGAATTCCCTTGGTAGATAATGCGGTCGACATTTGATTGTGAGGAGTTCTAGATCAGGTGAACAGAACGACTTGAGTTCTTGTGTGTTGTTATGATGATCACACCACTTCTCGTTAATCATAAGGCATACCCCCCCGCCCCTCTTCTTACCGGAAAGATGTTTGTTTCTGTCGGCGCGATGCATGAAGAAACCAGCTGGCTGCACCGACTCCGTTAGCGTCCCTTGAGTTAGCCATGTTTCCGTGAAGCAGAGCACGTTGCAATCCCTGATGTCTCTCTGGAATGCTACCCGTGCTCGGATTTCATCAACCTTATTGTCAAGAGACTGGACATTGGCGAGTAGTATGCTAGGGAGTGGAGCGCGATGTGCCCGTCTCCGAAGCCTGACCACGAGACCGCCACGTTTTCCCCTTTTTCGGCGTCGCACAGGGTCGCCGGCTGGGATCAGATCCATTGTATTGTGTGGAAGGCAAAACACTGGATCCGTTTCGGGAAAGTCATATTCCTGGTAGGAACGATGATGAGTTGACGTTAATCGTATATTCAGTAGTTCCTCCCGACTGTATGTAATGAAACCTAAGATTACCCGGGGTACCGATGTAAGAAATAACACGTAAAAAAACAAAATACTGCATATTTTCCAATGAACACGAAGCGAGGCAGCCATCTCTTTTCGGCGCCGGAAGTCGGACGAGTATACTACTATTATTATTACTACTACTATACTATTACTACTACTATTATTACCACCACAATACTGTTACTACTATTATTAATACTACTATCATATTACCGCTGTTATTACTACTACTATACTATTACTATTATTACTACGGCAACTTTACTAGTATTACTACTACTACAATATTACTCTTGTTATCACTACTACTGTGCTATTATTAATACTACTATAATATTACTATTGTTATCACTACTACTGTGCTATTATTAATACTACTACAATATTACTATTGTTATCACTACTACTGTGCTATTATTACTACTACTACAATATTACTATTGTTATCACTACTACTGTGCTATTATTAATACTACTATAATATTACTATTGTTATCACTACTACTGTGTTATTATTAATACTACTACAATATTACTATTGTTATCACTACTACTGTGCTATTATTACTACTACTACAATATTACTATTGTTATCACTACTACTGTGCTATTATTAATACTACTACAATATTACTATTGTTATCACTACTACTGTGCTATTATTAATACTACTACAATATTACTATTGTTATCACTACTACTGTGCTATTATTAATACTACTATAATATTACTATTGTTATCACTACTACTGTGCTATTATTAATACTACTATAATATTACTTCCGCTGTACTAGTATTACTATTACTACTGTACTACTAATACTAATATACCGCTACACTATTGCTACTACTATTACTACTATTGCAATACTATTACTACTTCTACAACTATACTATAACTACTACTACTACTATATGTCTACTACTACTGCTATACCACTACCACTACTACACTATTGCTACTACTATTACTACTTCTACTACTATACTATTACTAATGCTGCTAATATTACTATTACTACTATACTACTACTATTACTGTTATACTACTTTACTTCTTCTACTATTACTATTACTACTATTGCTACCACTACTGCTACTATACTACCACAGCTACACTATTGCTACTACTATTACTTCTACTACTATACTACCACTACTTCTAGTTCTCTACTATTATTACTACTACTACTATTACTACTACTACTACTACTACACTATTGCTACTACTATACTATTACTACTGCAATACTATTACTACTTCCACAACCATACTATAACTACAACTACTACTATACTACCACTACCACTATACTACTACTACCACTATACTACTACTACCACTATACTACTACTACTACTATACCACCACCACTACACTGTTGCTACTACTATTACTACTTCTACTACTATACTATTACTACTGCTGCTACTAGTACTATTTCTACTATACTAATACTACTACTGTTATACTACTACTATACTACTACTACTACTATTAGTACTTCTACCACTATACTATTACTACTGCTGCTACTATTACTATTCCTACTATACTACTACTACTACTGTTATACTACTACTATACTACTACTACTACTATTTCTTTACTTCTTCTGCTATTACTATTACTACTATTGCTACTACTACTACTACTACTATACTACTACTACTATACTACTACTACTACACTATTGCTACTACTACTATAATATCACTTCTTCTAGTTCTCTACTACTATTACTACTACTACCACAACTACACTATTGCTACTACTATTACTACTACTACTACTGCTACTATACTATTACTGCGTCCACTATATTATTATTACAATTACTACTACTACTATACTGCTAATATTACAGCTATACTACTACTAGTATACAATGATATTATTACTACTACTATACTACCACTACTACTACTACCACTGCTACTATACTGCACCTACTACTTCTACTACTATACTACTATTACTACCACTACTTATTTTACCACTATGGTATTACTATTACTACTACTATACTACTACTATACTATTACTAATTCTAATATACTGCCACTACCATACAATTACTGCTACTATACTAATACAACCACTACTAATGCTACTACTACTACTAAATCAAATCAAATCACATTTTATTTGTCACATACACATGGTTAGCATGGCTACTATTACTGTTACTACTGTTGCTACTACCACTACTATACTACTACTACTACTACTACTACTACTACTACACTATTGCCTCTACTATTACTACTGCTACTGTACTATCACTTCTTCTAATACTATACTACTACTACTACCATACTACTGCTATTACCACTGCTACTATTACTGCTATACTGCTACTATTACTGCTATACTGCTACTATTGCTGCTATAATATCACTACTACTACTACTAGTGTTACTACTACAACTACTACTGCGATACTACTACTATACTGCTACTACTATTGCTGCTACTACCACTATACTAATACTACCATTACTACTGCTACTACTACTATACTGGTATTACTACTACTACTACTACTATGCTACTACTATTACTATGCTGCTAATATTACTGCTATACTACTTGTATTGCTACTATTACCACTATACCACTACTATTGCTACTATACTATTATTACTGCTACTATTACTACTATGATATACCTACTATTACTTCTACTACTACTTCTACTACTATACTGCTGCTAATACTACTATACTACTACTACTATTACTACCTCTACTACTATTCTATTACTACTACTACTGCTACTATTACCTCTTCTACTATACTACCACTGATATACTACTATTGCTATTACTAGTATACTATTACTACTACTGCTACTGCTACTACTTTTGCTACTGCTACTATTACTACTACTATACTACTATTGTTATTATTATTACCACTGTCACTACTACTACTATTGCTTCTACTTTTACTACTACTACTAATACTATACTACTAATATTGCTACGATACTATTACTATTACTGCTGTTAATATTGCTACTACTACCACTATTACTACTATACTATTACTACTTCTAGCACCATACTACTGCTGCTATACTACTACTATACTATTACCGCTGCTACTACTACTACCATAATACGAATTATTTTACCACTATGCTATTGCTATTACTACTACTACTACTACTACTATACTACTACTACTACTATAATAGTACTATTACTACTACTGCTACTACCACTATTATACTACTATTGCTACTTCTACTGCTATGCTATTACTACTACTATACTTCTACTATTGCTACTATACTTTTACTATTACTATTACTACCATAACTACTATTACTACTACTACTACTACTACTACTACACTACTACTACTACTATAATAGTACTATTACTACTACTGCTACTACCACTATTATACTGCTACTTCTACCACTATGCTATTGCTATTACTACTACTACTACTACTACTATACTACTACTACTACTATAATAGTACTATTACTACTACTGCTACTACCACTATTATACTACTATTGCTACTTCTACTGCTATGCTATTACTACTACTATACTTCTACTATTGCTACTATACTTTTACTATTACTATTACTACCATAACTACTATTACTAATACTACTACTAACACCATGCTGCAGAGACCATGTGTCCTAATCTCTCTCTCTCTCTCTCTAGATGTGTTCCCACAGCAGATTGAGGGAGTAAAGATGATGGTCAACAAAACCCTCAGCAGCTTCTTCAAAGTTAGTAGTAATAGTAGTACATAATAATGATGATAATACATGGTATTGAATACTACACTATCACACACACTTCTCACCCCATGTTTATGATTTTGATTCTCTGTGTAATTAATTGAATTGTCTGTATGCGTGTGTCTGTATGTGTGTTTGTGCGTGCGTGTTTCTGTCTGTGCGTGTGTCTGTGTGTGTTTGTGTGTGCGTTGGTCTGTGTGTGTGCGTGTGTGTGTGTGTGTGTGTGTGTGTCTGTGTGTGTGTGTGTGTGTGTGTGTGTGTGTGTGTGTGTGTGTGTGTCTGTGTGTGTGTGTGTGTGTGTGTGTGTGTGTGTGTGTGTGTGTGTGTGTGTGTGTGTGTGTGTGTGTGTGTGTCTGTGTCTGTGTCTGTGTGTCTGTGTCTGTGTCTGTGTCTGTGTGTGTGTGTGTGTGTGTGTGTCTGTGTCTGTGTGTGTGTGTGTCTGTGTCTGTGTCTGTGTCTGTGTCTGTGTCTGTGTCTGTGTCTGTGTCTGTGTCTGTGTCTGTCTGTGTCTGTGTGTGTGTGTGTCTGTGTGTGTGTGTCTGTGTCTGTGTCTGTGTCTGTGTGTGTGTGTGTGTGTGTGTGTGTGTGTGTGTGTGTGCCAGGCCAGTCATACCTTCCACCTCAGTGCAGTGAGTCCGTCTCAGTACCGCTTCCATGTGGAGCACCGTCAGTCTGACAGCCACGGCAAAGATACGGTTAGTCACCTAACTACCTGTCTGCCTGTCCTCTGAACTACCTATCTACTTGTCTACCTACCTGTCTAACTACCTGTCTACCCACTTGTCTACCTACTTGTCTACCTATCTACCTGTCCTCTAGACTACTTTTCTTCCTGTCTACTTGTCTACCTACTTGTCTACCTACTTGTCTACCTACTTGTCTACCTACTTGTCTACCTGTCTACCTACTTGTCTACCTATCTACCTATGACCCTCACATTGAATTTAAGCGACTGATTATCGAGTGATTCCATTTCTCTTTTAGGAGGTTGATCATCCCTTCCATTCCTCTTTTAGGAGGTTGATCATCCCTTCCATTCCTCTTTTAGGAGGTTGATCATCCCTTCCAACTTAGTACTGTTTCCAGGTCATGGAGTCGCACCTCTGTCCCATTTGGCTGTCTTCTCCAGACTTTCCACTTTAGTTGAATATGTATCCACTTTAGCAGTGAGTACTGCTAATGATTCATTTACCAGCTTTAGTTGTAGAGGTAATCTCTTCTAGTAGTGGCCATCTCGTTGTGTTGTCTGGTGTTGACGGCCACCATGTTCCCACAGTTGAACTGTGGACGGATCAATTCTAGCTGCTGGAGCTATTACTACTTCTGCTACTACTATTACTACTACCACTATACTATTACCACTACCACTATACTATTGCCACTACCACTATACTATTACCACTACTACTATAGCACCACTACTACTATAGCACCACTACTACTACCATACTATACTATTACTACTATGCTATACTACAGCTACTATACTATTACTGCTACTACTATGCTATTACTACTACTTCTATACTACTACTACCATGCTACTGCAACTACTATACTATTACTACTACCACCACACTATCACTACTACCACCACACTATCACTACTACCACTGTACTATTACTACGATACCATTACTACTACCACTATACCATTGCTACTATGCTATACTACGACTACTATACTATTACTACTACCACACGGTTACTACTGTACGATACTACTACTACTACTATACTATTACTACTATACTACTACTACTATACTACTTGTGGACCGATCTATTCTAGATGCTGGAGCTTAATAGAACTGCTAGTTATTTCTTGTTACACAATGTTGAATGTTCCCCACCTTAATACAATGATGAATGTTCCCCACCTTAATACAATGTTGAATGTTCCCCACCTTAATACAATGATGAATGTTCCCCACCTTAATACAATGTTGAATGTTCCCCACCTTAATACAATGTTGAATGTTCCCCACCTTAATACAATGTTGAATGTTCCCCACCTTAATACAATGTTAAATGTTCCCCACCTTAATACAATGATGAATGTTCCCCACCTTAATACAATGTTAAATGTTCCCCACCTTAATACAATGTTGAATGTTCCCCACCTTAATACAATGTTGAATGTTCCCCACCTTAATACAATGTTGAATGTTCCCCACCTTAATACAATGTTGAATGTGTTTCCCTTTGTAGTCTGTAATGGTTTGCAAGCCCTGCCACATCCGACGAGCGTCAGAGCTGGTGTAGTACGATTTGATCTTAGTCCTGTATTGATGCTTTGCCTGTTTGATGGTTTGTCGGTGGGCATAGCAGGATTTCTCATAAGCTTCCGAGTTAGAGTCCCTCTCCTTGAAAGTGGCAGCTCTAGCCTTTAGCTCAGTGCGGATGTTGCCTGTAATCCCATGGTTTCTGGTTGGGGTATGTACGTGCAGTCACTTTGGGGACGACGTCATCGATACACTTATTGATGAAGCCAATGACTGATGTGATGTACTCAATGCCACCGGAGGAAGCCCGGAACATATTCCAGTCTGTGCAAAACAGTCCTGTAGCTTAGCATCATCTTCTTTTTTATTGATCTAGTCACTGGTGCTTCCTGCTTTAATTTTTGCTTGTAAGCAGAAATCAGGAGGATATAATTATGGTCAGATTTTCCAAATGGAGGGAGAGGGTGAGCTTTGTAGGAGTAAAGGTGGTCCAGCGGTTAGTTTTTTCCTCTGGTTGCACATTTAACATGCGGATAGAAATTTGGTCGAACGGATTTAAGTTTCCCTGCATTAAAGTCCCCGGCTAATAGGAGCGCCGCCTCTGGGTGATTTTTTGTTTTTGTTTGCTTATGGCGGAATTCAGCTCATTCAGCCTTAGTACCTACTGTGGTGGTATGTAAAACAGCTACAAAAAATACAGATGAAAACTGTCTAGGTAGATAGTGTGGTCTACAGCTTATCATGAGATACTCTACCTCATGCGAGCAATAGCTCCAGACTTCCTTAGATATAGTGCACCAGCTGTTATTTACAAAAATACATAGTCCGCCGCCCCTTGTCTTACCAGACGTCACTGTTCTATCCTGCCTGTACAGCGTATAACCAGCCAGCTAGCTGTATGTTGATAATGTCGTCGTTCAGCCACGACTCCATGAAGCATAAGATATTACAGTTTTGAATGTCCCGTTGGTAGTTTAATCTTCCGCGTAGGTCATTGATTTTATTTTCCAAAGATTGCACGTTGCAGAATGGAAGGAAGTGGAGGTTTATTCGATCGCCTACGAATTCTCAGAAGGCAGCCCGCCCTCTGGCCCCTTTTTCTCTGTCGCCTCTTCACGCAAATCACGGGGATATGGGCCTGTTCCCAAGAAAGCAGTATATCGTTCACGTCGGCCTCGTCACGCTCGTTATAGGGAAAAAAGGATTCAGCCAGTCCGTGGTGAGTAATCGCAGTCCTGATGTCCAGAAGTTATTTTCGGTCATAAGAGACGGTAGCAGCAACATTATGTACACAATAAGTAAAATAAATAAGTTATAAACAAACAACAAAACAAGACGTCTGCCTTATTCTCCGGCTCCATCTTAGCGTTTCAATGATACAATGACTATGAAGTTAAAGTGCAGACTGTCAGCTTTAATCTAAAGGCATATTCACACCTAACTACCCTGAGCAATATATTTATAAACATTACACTTGTATACCGGAGGCTAACATGGTTTACAGAGGCTAATATGGTGTTCAGAGGCTAACATGGTGTTCAGAGGCTAACATGGTGTCCAGAGGCTAACATGGTGTCCAGAGGCTAACATGGTGTTCAGAGGCTAACATGGTGTCCAGAGGCTAACATGGTGTCCAGAGGCTAACATGGTGTCCAGAGGCTAACATGGTGTCCAGAGGCTAACATGGTGTCCAGAGGCTAATATGGTGTCCAGAGGCTAATATGGTGTTCAGAGGCTAACATGGTGTTCAGGGGCTAACATGGTGTTCAGAGGCTAACATGGTGTCCAGAGGCTAACATGGTGTTCAGAGGCTAATATGGTGTCCAGAGGCTAATATGGTGTTCAGAGGCTAACATGGTGTTCAGAGGCTAACATGCTGTCCAGAGGCTAACATGGTGTTCAGAGGGAAGTACCAGAGGCTAACATGGTGTTCAGAGGCTAACATGGTGTTCAGAGGGAAGTACCAGAGGCTAACATGGTGTTCAGAGGTAACTACCAGAGGCTAACATGGTGTCCAGAGGTAACTACCAGAGGCTAACATGGTGTTCAGAGGCTAACATGGTGTTCAGCGGCTAACATGGTGTTCAGCGGCTAACATGGTGTTCAGCGGCTAACATGGTGCTCAGGGGCTAACATGGTGCTCAGGGGCTAACATGGTGCTCAGCGGCTAACATTGTGCTCAGCGGCTAACATGGTGCTCAGGGGCTAACATGGTGTTCAGAGGTAACTACCAGAGACTAACATGGTGCTCAGCGGCTAACATGGTGTTCAGAGGCTAACATGGTGCTCAGCGGCTAACATGGTGCTCAGGGGCTAACATGGTGTTCAGAGGTAACTACCAGAGACTAACATGGTGCTCAGCGGCTAACATGGTGTTCAGGGGCTAACATGGTGTTCAGGGGCTAACATGGTGTTCAGCGGCTAACATTGTGCTCAGCGGCTAACATGGTGCTCAGCGGTAACTACCAGAGGCTAACATGGTGTTCAGAGGTAACTACCAGAGGCTAACATGGTGTTCAGAGGCTAACATGGTGTTCAGAGGTAACTACCAGAGGCTAACATGGTGTTCAGAGGTAACTACCAGAGGCTAACATGGTGTTCAGAGGTAACTACCAGAGGCTAACATGGTGTTCAGAGGCTAACATGGTGTTCAGAGGTAACTACCAGAGGCTAACATGGTGTTCAGAGGTAACTACCAGAGGCTAACATGGTGTTCAGAGGTAACTACCAGAGGCTAACATGGTGTTCAGAGGCTAACATGGTGTTCAGAGGTAACTACCAGAGGCTAACATGGTGTTCAGAGGCTAACATGGTGTTCAGAGGTAACTACCAGAGGCTAACATGGTGTTCAGAGGTAACTACCAGAGGCTAACATGGTGTTCAGAGGTAACTACCAGAGGCTAACATGGTGTTCAGAGGGAACTACCAGAGGCTAACATGGTGTTCGGAGGTAACTACCAGAGGCTAACATGGTGTTCAGAGGGAACTACCAGAGGCTAACATGGTGTTCGGAGGTAACTACCAGAGGCTAACATGGTGTTCGGAGGTAACTACCAGAGGCTAACATGGTGTTCAGAGGTAACTACCAGAGGCTAACATGGTGTTCAGAGGTAACTACCAGAGGCTAACATGGTGTTCAGAGGTAACTACCAGAGGCTAACATGGTGTTCAGAGGTAACTACCAGAGGCTAACATGGTGTTCAGAGGTAACTACCAGAGGCTAACATGGTGTTCAGAGGTAACTACCAGAGGCTAACATGGTGTTCAGAGGTAACTACCAGAGGCTAACATGGTGTTCAGAGGTAACTACCAGAGGCTAACATGGTGTTCAGAGGTAACTACCAGAGGCTAACATGGTGTTCAGAGGCTAACATGGTGTCAATAAATGTCAGTAGGAGCATATTCAGTGTGCAGGCTATTCTATTCTGCTCTAGTATACTTCATTAAGATGTGGGGATTGATTGGTTTATTTATTGGGAAACAGATGAGTACACCTCTGAGGATAACACGTTAAAGTGATTCCACTTGGTTCCACCGTGGTACCTGATGGATTACACACAGACTAGACACAGCAAAACAACATCCCTACAGTACAAAACAGCATAGAAAAACAAAGATAGAAATGTTAGTATTACCACAAACTTTCCATTTTTAGGACTCCCCCGTGCTGATCGGTGAGATGGACTCCTCCGGCAGTCTGAATGCTCATTCGCTGCTGCATCTTAGCGAACGAATCAGGGCCAAGGCTGTGTTTCAGGTGGGTGGTTCAGATCGACAAGTAGGCCGTCATTGTAAATAAGAATTTGTTCTTAACTGACTTGCCTAGTTAAATAAATGTTAAATAAAATAATATAAATTGAAAAAATGAATAAACCCCAGTGCAAGACTGACTTGTTTCAATGCGTACTCCTAGAACTCCGAGAACAGTTGACCGTGGTTACATAGCCAGTCAGACCCAGGTCCTCTAGTCTGTAAGACGTCCCAGGTTACATAGCCAGTCAGACCAAGGTCCTACAGTCTCTAAGACGTCCCAGGTTACATAGCCAGTCAGACCCAGGTCCTCTAGTCTCTAAGACGTCCCAGGTTACATAGCCAGTCAGACCCAGGTCCTCCAGTCTCTAAGACGTCCCAGGTTACATAGCCAGTCAGACCCAGGTCCTCTAGTCTGTAAGACGTCCCAGGTTACATAGCCAGTCAGACCCAGGTCCTCCAGTCTCTAAGACGTCCCAGGTTACATAGCCAGTCAGACCCAGGTCCTCCAGTCTCTAAGACGTCCCAGGTTACATAGCCAGTCAGACCCAGGTCCTCCAGTCTCTAAGACGTCCCAGGTTACATAGCCAGTCAGACCCAGGTCCTCCAGTCTCTAAGACGTCCCAGGTTACATAGCCAGTCAGACCCAGGTCCTCCAGTCTCTAAGACGTCCCAGGTTACATAGCCAGTCAGACCCAGGTCCTCCAGTCTGTAAGACGTCCCAGGTTACATAGCCAGTCAGACCCAGGTCCTCTAGTCTGTAAGACGTCCCAGGTTACATAGCCAGTCAGACCCAGGTCCTCTAGTCTCTAAGACGTCCCAGGTTACATAGCCAGTCAGACCCAGGTCCTCCAGTCTCTAAGACGTCCCAGGTTACATAGCCAGTCAGACCCAGGTCCTCCAGTCTCTAAGACGTCCCAGGTTACATAGCCAGTCAGACCCAGGTCCTCCAGTCTCTAAGACGTCCCAGGTTACATAGCCAGTCAGACCCAGGTCCTCCAGTCTCTAAGATGTCCCAGGTTACATAGCCAGTCAGACCCAGGTCCTCCAGTCTGTAAGACGTCCCAGGTTACATAGCCAGTCAGACCCAGGTCCTCCAGTCTCTAAGACGTCCCAGGTTACATAGCCAGTCAGACCCAGGTCCTCTAGTCTGTAAGACGTCCCAGGTTACATAGCCAGTCAGACCCAGGTCCTCCAGTCTCTAAGACGTCCCAGGTTACATAGCCAGTCAGACCCAGGTCCTCTAGTCTGTAAGACGTCCCAGGTTACATAGCCAGTCAGACCCAGGTCCTCCAGTCTGTAAGACGTCCCAGGTTACATAGCCAGTCAGACCCAGGTCCTCCAGTCTGTAAGACGTCCCAGGTTACATAGCCAGTCAGACCCAGGTCCTCTAGTCTCTAAGACGTCCCAGGTTACATAGCCAGTCAGACCCAGGTCCTCCAGTCTGTAAGACGTCCCAGGTTACATAGCCAGTCAGACCCAGGTCCTCCAGTCTGTAAGACGTCCCAGGTTACATAGCCAGTCAGACCCAGGTCCTCTAGTCTGTAAGACGTCCCAGGTTACATAGCCAGTCAGACCCAGGTCCTCTAGTCTCTAAGACGTCCCAGGTTACATAGCCAGTCAGACCCAGGTCCTCTAGTCTGTAAGACGTCCCAGGTTACATAGCCAGTCAGACCCAGGTCCTCTAGTCTCTAAGACGTCCCAGGTTACATAGCCAGTCAGACCCAGTTCCTACAGTCTGTAAGACGTCCCAGGTTACATAGCCAGTCAGACCCAGGTCCTCCAGTCTCTAAGACGTCCCAGGTTACATAGCCAGTCAGACCCAGTTCCTACAGTCTGTAAGACGTCCCAGGTTACATAGCCAGTCAGACCCAGGTCCTCCAGTCTCTAAGACGTCCCAGGTTACATAGCCAGTCAGACCCAGGTCCTCTAGTCTCTAAGACGTCCCAGGTTACATAGCCAGTCAGACCCAGGTCCTCCAGTCTGTAAGACGTCCCAGGTTACATAGCCAGTCAGACCCAGGTCCTCTAGTCTGTAAGACGTCCCAGGTTACATAGCCAGTCAGACCCAGGTCCTCTAGTCTGTAAGACGTCCCAGGTTACATAGCCAGTCAGACCCAGGTCCTCCAGTCTGTAAGACGTCCCAGGTTACATAGCCAGTGTGTGTGTGTGTGTGTGTGTGTGTGTGTGTGTGTGTGTGTGTGTGTGTGTGTGTGTGTGTGTGTGTGTGTGTGTGTGTGTGTGTGTGTGTGTGTGTGTGTGTGTGTGTGTGTGTGTGTGTGTGTGTGTGTGTGTAGACCCAGCAGGCTCAGTTCATGACGTGGCAGTTTGAGACGGAGTACAGAGGAAATGATTTCACAGCTGCTGTTACCATGGCGAACCCTGATGTCCTACGGGAGTCAGGTAGCTGAGTGTATTTCTATGATACTGTCTGTGTGTCATTATAATATATATGATAATGTGTGTGTGTCATTATAATATATATGATTGTGTGTGTGTGTCATTATAATATGATAATGTCTGTGTGTCATTATAATATGATAATGTCTGTGTGTCATTATAATATATTTGATAATGTGTGTGTGTCATTATAATATGATAATGTCTGTGTGTCATAATATGATAATGTCTGTGTGTCATTATAATATATATGATAATGTGTGTGTGTCATTATAATATATATGATTGTGTGTGTGTGTCATTATAATATGATAATGTCTGTGTGTCATTATAATATGATAATGTCTGTGTGTCATTATAATATATATGATAATGTGTGTGTGTCATAATAATATGATAATGTCTGTGTGTCATTATAATATATATGATAATGTCTGTGTGTCATTATAATATTTTAATGTCTGTGTGTCATTATAATATATATGATAATGTGTGTGTGTCATTATAATATGATAATGTCCGTGTGTCATTATAATATATATGATTGTGTGTGTGTGTGTGTGTGTGTGTGTGTGTGTGTGTGTGTGTGTGTGTGTGTGTGTGGGGGGGGGGGGGGGGGGTAGTGATCCTGGTTGCCCATTTCCTCCAGAGTGTGTGTTCAGGGCTGGTGTTGGGAGGAGAGCTGGTCTACCACAGAGGAAGACATGAAGAGGGAGGGATTCTCACCCTGGCTGGACAGTACTCAGGTATTATATATATATATACACACATTATATATACACACTCTATATATATATATATACACACATTATATATACACACTCTATATATATATATATACACACATTATATATACACACTCTATATATATATATATACACACATTATATATACACACTCTATATATATATATATATAGACACACATTATATATATACATATATATTATATAATATATATATATATATAGACACGTTATAAACTGGGTCTGAGCCCTGAATGCTGATTGGCTGACAGCCGTGGTGTATCAGACCACATACCACGGGTATGACAAAAACATTTATGACGTTGGTAACCAGTTTATAATAGCAATAAGGCACCTGGGGGGTTTGTTGTATATTGCCAATAAACCACAGCTAAGGGCTGTATCCAGGCACCCCGCGTTGCGTCGTGCTTAAGGACAGCCCTTAGCCGTGGTATATTGGCCATATACCACACCCTCTCGTGCCTTATTGCTTAAATATACACTACCGTTCAAAAACTTGGGGTCACTTACAAATGTCCTTGTTTTCCATGAAAACATACATGAAATGAGTTGCAAAATTAATAGGAAATATAGTCAAGACGCAAGGTTATAAATGATGATTTTTAATTTAAATAATAATTGTGTCCTTCAAACTTTGCTTTCGTCAAAGAATCCTCCATTTGCAGTAATTACAGCCTTGCAGACATTTGGCATTCTAGTTGTCAATTTGTTGAGGTAATCTGAAGAGATTTCACCCCCTGCTTCCTGAAGCACCTCCCACAAGTTGGATTGGCTTGATGGGCACTTCTTACGTACCATACGGTCATGCTGCTCCCACAACAGCTCAATAGGGTTGAGATCCGGTGACTGTGCTGACCACTCCATTATAGACAGAATACCAGCTGACTGCTTCTTCCCTAAATAGTTCTTGCATAGTTTGGAGCTGTGCTTTGGGTCATTGTCCTGTTGTAGGAGGAAATTGGCTCCAATTAAGTGTCGTTCACAGGGTATGGCATGGCGTTGCAAAATGGAGTGATAGCCTTCCTTTTACCCTGTACAAATCTCCCACTTTACCACCACTAAAGCACCCCCAGACCATCACATTGCCTCCACCTTGCTTGACAGATGGCGTCAAGCACTCCTCCAGCATCTTTTAATTTTTCTGCATCTCACGAATGTTCTTCTTTGTGATCTGAACACCTCAAACTTCGATTCGTCTGTCATTAACACTTTTTTACAATCTTCCTCTGTCTAGTGTCTGTGTTCTTTTGCCCATCTTAATCTTTTCTTTTTATTGGCCAGTCTGAGATATGTATTTTTCTTTGCAACTCTGCCTAGAAGGCCAGCATCCCAGAGTCGCCTCTTCACTGTTGACGTTGAGACTGGTGTTTTGCGGGTACTATTTAATAAAGCTGCCAGTTGAGGACTTGTGAGGCGTATGTTTCTCAAACTAGACACTCTAATGTACTTGTCCTCTTGCTCAGTTGTGCACCGGGGCCTCCCATTCCTCTTTTCATTCTGGTTTGCGGCAGTTTGCGCTGTTCTGTGTAGGGAGTAATACACAGCGTTGTATGAGATCTTCAGTTTCTTGGCAATTTCTCGCATGGAATAGCCTTCATTTCTCAGAACAAGAATAGACTGACGAGTTTCAGAAGAAAGGTCTTTGTTTCTGGCCATTTTGAGCCTGTAATCAAACCCACAAATGCTGATGCTCCAGATACTCAACTATTCTAAAGAAGGCCAGTTTTATTGCTTCTTTATTCAGGACAACAGTTTTCAGCTGTGCTAACATAATTGCAAAGGTTTTCTAATGCTCAGTTAGCCTTTTAAAATTATAAACTTGGATTAGCTAACATAACGTGCCGTTGGAACACAGGAGTGATGCTTGCTGATAATGGACCTCTGTACGCCAATGTAGATATTCCATTAAAAATCTGCCGTTTCCAGCTACAATAGTCATTTACAACATTAACAATGTCTACACTGTATTTCGGATCAATTTGATGTTATTTTAATGGACAAAAAATGTTTTTCTTTCAAAAACAGGGAATTTCTAAGTGACCCCAAACTTTTGAACGGTAGTGTATATATACATACAGTGTCTTCGGAAAGTATTCAGACCCCTTGACTTTGTTACATTACAGCCTTATTCTATAATGGATTAAATCATTTTTCCCCGCTCAATCTTCACACAATACCCCATAATGACATTGTAGAATAATAGTGAAGACATGAAACTATGAAATAACACATATGGAATCATGTAGTAACCAAAAAAAGTGTTAAACAAATCAAAATATTTTATATTTGAGATTCTTCAAAGTAGCCACCCTTTGCCTTGACGACAGTTTTGCACACTCTTGGCATTCTCTCAACCAGCTTCATGAGGTGGAATGACCTGTAATGCATTTCAATAACAGGTGTGCCTTGTTAAATGTTAATTTGTGGAATTTCTTTCCTTAATGCATTAGAGCCAATCAGTTGTGTTGTGAGAAGGTAGGGGTGATATACGAAAGATATCCCTATTTGGTAAAAGACCAAGTCCATATCATGGTAAGAACAGCTCAGATAAGAAAAGAGAAACGACAGTCCATCATTACTTTAAGACATGAAGGCCTGTCAATCTGGAAAATTTCAAGATCTTGAAAGTTTCTTCAAGTGCAGTCGCAAAAACCATCAAGCGCTATGATGAAACTGGCTCTCATGAGGACCGCCACAGGAAAGGAAGACCCAGAGTTACCTCTGCTGCAGAGGAGAAGTTCATTAGTTACCAGCCTCAGAAATTGCAGCCCAAATAAATGCTTCAGAGTTACAGACAGTAACAGTTACAGTAACAGACACATCAACTGTTCAGAGGAGACTGCATGAATCAGGCCTTCATTGTGAAACGCTGCAAAGAAAACACTACTAAAAGACACCAATAAGAAGAAGAGATTTGCTTGGGCCAAGAAACACGAGCAATGGACATTAGAAGTATACTGAGTCAGAGAGAGTCAGCACGTCATCAACATTCACAGTACCAGACTAGAGACGTGGTTTGTTTTACTTTAACAAACTACCTAGTTAGCTAATAAAATCTACAATAGTTTTCCTTGTCATATCTGGATCGTGGGACGCAGTTAGCGTTAACGCTGGGACCGCTGATATATGTCCAGGGATCCGTGCTCAAACAAGGTGGTAATACAATGGCTAAGCAGCTAGACTAGCTGCTAGCTATGAATCTAGGCAAACTGGGCTACTACTGCTGGATACCAAGCACGCTAAGCGGTTAGCCCTTGTAGCTAGGGCCGCACTTCTATTTGTCTTGGTTTTAGGACCACCGATTTCCAGAGTTTTCTACTGCCGGCGTCTCTCATTTCACAGAGTGAATAGCGGGCTTATCCTGCTATTAGTACTGTCATGCCTCCGAAAAAAGATGAGGATCATATCTCTGCTGGGCAGGTACGTGAACTCTTGGAGAAGCAGAATGTTTTCTATAAGGAAATGATACTTCAGCAGGAAAATAGCTTTAAAAGCTTCATACAAAATGATCACGGAGTCTACCAACAAACGGCTGGACGACCTGACTGAAGATGTACAAGACATTAAAACAAGCCTTCAGTTCACACAGAAGGATGTGGATGTATTGAAGACCACACAGGATACACTTCCCAGAAACTGTTCCTCTATGCAGAATGAAATCACCACAGTCAGGGAGAACTGCCAGAACATGTCTGGGAAGGCTGAATGAAATCACCACAGTCAGGAAGGGCTTCCAGAACATGTCTGAGAAGGCTGAATGAAATCACCACAGTCAGGGAGAACTGCCAGAACATGTCTGGGAAGGCTGAATGAAATCACCACAGTCAGGAAGGGCTTCCAGAACATGTCTGAGAAGGCTGAATGAAATCACCACAGTCGGGGAGGGCCTCCAGAACATGTCTGGGAAGGCAGAATGAAATCACCACAGTCGGGGAGGGCCTCCAGAACATGTCTGGGAAGGCAGATTACCTGGATGGAGAATCGAGGAGAAATAATATTGTAATAGATGGTATCCAGGAGAGCCAAAGTAAGACATGGGCTGAATTTGAGGACAAAGTTCGAAAGCTGTTTTCTGAGGAGCTACAACTGGATCAACAGGTAGAGCTGGAACGTGCTCACCGGTCTGGGAAACCAGGGTGTAGTGGTGGTGCCAGAGACAGGCAGAGTGGTCAGGCAGGCGGGCTCAGAGACAGGCAGAGGTCGGTAGTCCAGAAGTAGGGGAAAGGTACAGGACGGCAGGCAGGCTCAGAGACAGGCAGAGTGGTCAGGCAGGCGGGCTCAGAGACAGGCAGAGGTCGGTAGTCCAGAAGTAGGGGAAAGGTACAGGACGGCAGACAGGCTCAGAGACAGGCAGAGTGGTCAGGCAGGCGGGCTCAGAGACAGGCAGAGTGGTCAGGCAGGCGGGCTCAGAGACAGGCAGAGTGGTCAGGCAGGCGGGCTCAGAGACAGGCAGAGGTCAGTAATCCAGAGGTTGGGCAAAGGTACAGCACGGCTGGCAGGCTCAGGGTCAGGCAGGCGGGCTCAGAGACAGGCAGAGTGGTCAGGCAGGCGGGCTCAGAGACAGGCCAGGCAAGGGTCAAAACCAGGAGGGCGAGAAAGAGAGACTGGGGAAAAGCATGCGCTGAGAGAAACCGCTGGTAGGCTAGAACAAACAAGACGAACTGGCAACAGACAAACCGAGAACACCAGTATAAGTACACAGGGGATAATGGGGAAGATGGGCGACACCTGGAGGGAGTGGAGACAATAACAAAGACAGGTGAAACAGATCAGGGTGTGACAGACATAGCATACGTGAGGTATGACAAACTGATTGTTCACCCTCCTTCCCAAGGAGTTAGGAGGAGCGACAGACACAAGTAATTCCAGCAAAGTGGACAAGTTGAGGAATGCTATGATTCCAACTGATGGCTCCATGTCATATACCCTTACAAAAGATTGTATCATGAAGGAGAGGCAATGCAGGTTTGAATTTAACCAAGTAGAAAGGGAAGAGGTAGAAAGGGAAGAGGTAGAAAGGGAAGAGGTAGAAAGGGACGAGGTAGAAAGGGACGAGGTAGAAAGGGACGAGGTAGAAAGGGACGAGGTAGAAAGGGAAGAGGTAGAAATGGACGAGGTAGAAAGGGAAGAGGTAGAAAGGGAAGAGGTAGAAAGGGAAGAGGTAGAAAGGGACGAGGTAGAAAGGGACGAGGTAGAAAGGGACGAGGTAGAAAGGGAAGAGGTAGAAAGGGAAGAGGTAGAAAGGGAAGAGGTAGAAAGGGACGAGGTAGAAAGGGACGAGGTAGAAAGGGAAGAAGTAGCAAGGATGTTGTTGTCTCTTTCGGAAGACAAGTCACCTGGTACAGATCATCTTGACGCCAAATTGCTTAGAGTTACAGCTAACCAAATATCTACACCAATCTCTCATATTTTTAATAAGTGCTTGATGTATGGGGGTGTGCCCAGAAGTCTGGAAAGTGTCAAAGGTTATTCCACTACCTAAGGATAAAACATCTGCATTCACTGGTCCTTATAGTCGTCCTATAAACTTGCTGCCGGTGTTAAGTAAATTATTGGAAAAAATTGTATCTGTACAAATCAAGGATTATTTCTCATGTAATGGTCTGATAACGGGTTTCCAGCATGCAAAGAAGGGCATTCTACGAGTACGGCCTTAGCACGAATGACAGGTGATTGGTTAAAGAGTATGGATGACAGGAAGTTAGTTGGTGCAGTGTTGCTAGATTTCAGTGCTGCTTTTGATGTAATTGATCATGAACTGTTACTAGGTAAACTCAAATGTTATGGTTTTAAGTCTGCAGCTCCATCCTGGATGGAAAACGATCTATCCAGGAGAAGGCTAAACGTGTTCTTTAATGGTAGCTTTTCAAACAGTAAAGATATACACTGTGGTGTTCCTCAAGGAAGCTGCCTAGGCCCACTTCTCTACTCTGTCTTTACTAATGATTTACCTTCAGTAATGAACAAAGCAAGAGTGGTCATGTATGCTGATGACTCTACAATGTATAGCGCAGCATCAGAATGTAATGAGCTAACAGATTTACTGAGTAGTGAACTACGAATGGTGTCTGAGTGGGTTGATGTGAACTACGAATGGTGTCTGAGTGGGTTGATGTGAACTATGAATGGTGTCTGAGTGGGTTGATGTGAACTACGAATGGTGTCTGAGTGGGTTGATGTGAACTACGAATGGTGTCTGAGTGGGTTGATGTGAACTACGAATGGTGTCTGAGTGGGTTGATGTGAACTACGAATGGTGTCTGAGTGGGTTGATGTGAACTACGAATGGTGTCTGAGTGGGTTGATGTGAACTACGAATGGTGTCTGAGTGGGTTGATGTGAACTACGAATGGTGTCTGAGTGGGTTGATGTGAACTACGAATGGTGTCTGAGTGGGTTGATGTGAACTACGAATGGTGTCTGAGTGGGTTGATGTGAACTACGAATGGTGTCTGAGTGGGTTGATGTGAACTACGAATGGTGTCTGAGTGGGTTGATGTGAACTACGAATGGTGTCTGAGTGGGTTGATGTGAACTACGAATGGTGTCTGAGTGGGTTGATGTGAACTACGAATGGTGTCTGAGTGGGTTGATGTGAACTACAGTTGAAATTGGTTTAAGATATATGCTTACTGATGATCCCCAGTTGAATTTGGTTTAAGATATATGCTTACTGATGATCCCCAGTTGGTTTAAGATATATGCTTACTGATGATCCCCAGTTGGTTTAAGATATATGCTTACTGATGATCCCCAGTTGGTTTAAGATATATGCTTACTGATGATCCCCAGTTGGTTTAAGATATATGCTTACTGATGATCCCCAGTTGGTTTAAGATATATGGTTACTGATGATCCCCAGTTGGTTAAAGATATATGCTTACTGATGATCCCCAGTTGAAATTGGTTTAAGATATATGCTTACTGATGATCCCCAGTTGAAATTGGTTAAAGATATATGCTTACTGATGATCCCCAGTTGAAATTGGTTTAAGATATATGCTTACTGATGATCCCCAGTTGAAATTGGTTAAAGATATATGCTTACTGATGATCCCCAGTTGAAATTGGTTTAAGATATATGCTTACTGATGATCCCCAGTTGAATTTGGTTTAAGATATATGCTTACTGATGATCCCCAGTTGGTTTAAGATATATGCTTACTGATGATCCCCAGTTGGTTTAAGATATATGCTTACTGATGATCCCCAGTTGGTTAAAGATATATGCTTACTGATGATCCCCAGTTGAAATTGGTTTAAGATATATGCTTACTGATGATCCCCAGTTGAAATTGGTTAAAGATATATGCTTACTGATGATCCCCAGTTGGTTTAAGATATATGCTTACTGATGATCCCCAGTTGAAATTGGTTTAAGATATATGCTTACTGATGATCCCCAGTTGAAATTGGTTAAAGATATATGCTTACTGATGATCCCCAGTTGGTTTAAGATATATGCTTACTGATGATCCCCAGTTGGTTTAAGATATATGCTTACTGATGATCCCCAGTTGGTTAAAGATATATGCTTACTGATGATCCCCAGTTGGTTTAAGATATATGCTTACTGATGATCCCCAGTTGGTTTAAGATATATGCTTACTGATGATCCCCAGTTGGTTTAAGATATATGCTTACTGATGATCCCCAGTTGGTTTAAGATATATGCTTACTGATGATCCCCAGTTGGTTTAAGATATATGCTTACTGATGATCCCCAGTTGGTTTAAGATATATGCTTACTGATGATCCCCAGTTGAAATTGGTTTAAGATATATGTTTACTGATGATCCCCAGTTGGTTTAAGATATATGCTTACTGATGATCCCCAGTTGAAATTGGTTTAAGATATATGCTTACTGATGATCCCCAGTTGAAATTGGTTTAAGATATATGCTTACTGATGATCCCCAGTTGGTTTAAGATATATGCTTACTGATGATCCCCAGTTGAAATTGGTTTAAGATATATGCTTACTGATGATCCCCAGTTGAAATTGGTTTAAGATATATGCTTACTGATGATCCCCAGTTGAAATTGGTTTAAGATATATGCTTACTGATGATCCCCAGTTGGTGTAAGATATATGCTTACTGATGATCCCCAGTTGAAATTGGTTTAAGATATATGCTTACTGATGATCCCCAGTTGAAATTGGTTTAAGATATATGCTTACTGATGATCCCCAGTTGGTTTAAGATATATGCTTACTGATGATCCCCAGTTGGTTTAATATATATGCTTACTGATGATCCCCAGTTGGTTTAAGATATATGCTTACTGATGATCCCCAGTTGGTTTAAGATATATGCTTACTGATGATCCCCAGTTGAAATTGGTTTAAGATATATGCTTACTGATGATCCCAATATGAAATTGGTTTAAGATATATGCTTACTGATGATCCCCAGTTGGTTTAAGATATATGCTTACTGATGATCCCCAGTTGGTTTAAGATATATGCTTACTGATGATCCCCAGTTGAAATTGGTTTAAGATATATGCTTACTGATGATCCCCAGTTGAAATTGGTTTAAGATATATGCTTACTGATGATCCCCAGTTGGTTTAAGATATATGCTTACTGATGATCCCCAGTTGAAATTGGTTTAAGATATATGCTTACTGATGATCCCCAGTTGAAATTGGTTTAAGATATATGCTTACTGATGATCCCCAGTTGGTTTAAGATATATGCTTACTGATGATCCCCAGTTGAAATTGGTTTAAGATATATGCTTACTGATGATCCCCAGTTGAAATTGGTTTAAGATATATGCTTACTGATGATCCCCAGTTGGTTTAAGATATATGCTTACTGATGATCCCCAGTTGAAATTGGTTTAAGATATATGCTTACTGATGATCCCCAGTTGAAATTGGTTTAAGATATATGCTTACTGATGATCCCCAGTTGGTTTAAGATATATGCTTACTGATGATCCCCAGTTGGTTTAAGATATATGCTTACTGATGATCCCCAGTTGAAATTGGTTTAAGATATATGCTTACTGATGATCCCTAGTTGAAATTGGTTTAAGATATATGCTTACTGATGATCCCCAGTTGAAATTGGTTAAAGATATATGCTTACTGATGATCCCCAGTTGAAATTGGTTTAAGATATATGCTTACTGATGATCCCCAGTTGAAATTGGTTTAAGATATATGCTTACTGATGATCCCCAGTTGAAATTGTCGATGAATAGAACTTATGTAGAGCAAGTGAAAAAAACTAAACTACTAGGTGTCATGTTGGACGCAGCTTTATCATGGTCAGAACACATAGATACTATTGTTATTAAGATGGGTAAGGGAATTGCTGTTACAAGAAAATGTTCAGAGTATGTAACATCTAGCACACTGAATCAGGTGATTCAATCCCTGGTCCTATCACACTTAGAGTACTGTCCAGTTATATGAATCCCTGGTCCTATCACACTTAGAGTACTGTCCAGTTATATGGTCAATCCCTGGTCCTATCACACTTAGAGTACTGTCCAGTTATATGGTAAATCCCTGTTCCCATCACACTTAGAGTACTGTCCAGTTATATGAATCCCTGGTCCTATCACACTTAGAGTACTGTCCAGTTATATGAATCCCTGGTCCTATCACACTTAGAGTACTGTCCAGTTATATGGTAAATCCCTGGTCCTATCACACTTAGAGTACTGTCCAGTTATATGGTAAATCCCTGGTCCTATCACACTTAGAGTACTGTCCAGTTATATGAATCCCTGGTCCTATCACACTTAGAGTACTGTCCAGTTATATGGTCAATCCCTGGTCCTATCACACTTAGAGTACTGTCCAGTTAAATGATCAATCCCTGGTCCTATCACACTTAGAGTACTGTCCAGTTATATGGTCAATTCCTGGATCTATCACACTTAGAGTACTGTCCAGTTATATGGTATATCTAATGTGATAGACCATATGACTGGACAGGAAATAAAAAGTAGCAACTGAATGTTAAATGTGTTTCCTGTCAGGTATTTTAATGATCAGTATTGTTTACTTGTTGAATGTTTGTGAAGTCTTGATTTGTGGTTGTTTGTAATGTCTTGTTAATTGGTTTTGGACCCCAGGAAGATTAGTTAGCGTTACAGCGTTAGCTAATGGGGATTCTAATAAAATAATAAAAATTAGACTGGTGGAAATCTGTCCTTTGGTCTGATGAGTCCAAGTTTGAGATGTTTGGTTCCAACTGCCGTGTCTTTGTGAGATATAGAGTAGGTGAACAGATGATCTCCGCATGTGTGGTTCCCACCGTGAAGCATGGAGGAGGAGGTGTGATGGTGTGGGGGTGCTTTGCTGGTGACACTGTTAGTGATTTATTTAGAATTCAATGCACACTTAAGCTGTATGGCTACCACAGCATTCTGCAGCGATAAGCCATCCCATATGGTTTGCGCTTAGTGGGACTATCATTTGTTTTTCAACAGGACAATGACCCAACATACCTCCAGGCTGTGTAAGGGCTATTTGAACAAGGAGAGCGATGGAGTGCTGCATCAGATGACCTGTCCTCCACAATCACCCAATCTCAACCCAATTGAGATGGTTTGGGATGAATTGGACCGCAGAGTGAAGGAAAAGCAGCCAACAAGTGCTCAGCATATGTGGGAACTCCTTCAAACTGTTGGGAAAGCATTCCAGGTGAAGCTGGTTGAGAGAATGCCAAGAGTGTGCAAAGCTGTTGTCAAGGCAAAGGGTGGCTACTTTGAAGAATCTGAAATCTAAATTATATTTTGATTTGTTTAACACTTTTTTGTTTACTACATGATTAATATGTGTTATTTCATAGTTTTGATGTCTTCACTATTATTCTACAATGTAGAAAATATTAAGAATAAAGTAGTATGTGTCCGAACTTTTGACTGGTACTGTATATACACACATTATATATACACACATTATATATACACACATTATATAGACACACATTATATAGACACACATTATATAGACACACATTATATATACACACATTATATATACAGTCGTGGCCAAAAGTTTTTAGAATGACACAAATATTAATTTCCACAAAGTTTGCTGCTTTAGTGTATTTAGATATTTATGGCAGATATATCTGTTTTGTTCCCCGAGCCACTTATTTATCACTTTTGCCTTATGGCAAGGTGCTCCATCATGCTGGAAAAGGCATTGTTCGTCACCAAACTGTTCCTGGGTGGTTGGGAGAAGTTGCTCTCTGAGGATGTGTTGTGGCGGATGAATCAGAATTTGTTGGGTAACATAGATAATTAAGATGTTTTATTTGCATAATATGCTAATGTGATATACTTGTCATTAGAATGTATCCTTTTGGACTATACTGTTGGCAGTTGCACTTTTCCCTAAGCTGGGGCTCAGTCACTTGGGGCCCAGAGAGGGGAGAGGTCAGGCTTGTCTTTCACATGTCCCTGGTGCTATGCAGAATATCAGAAAGGGAAGAGGACAGAATGGAACATTGTCTTCATATGTGAATGTGTCTTTACCTATTCTTAAACCATGTGAAGGGATGGCGTGATTAATGGGGAACCAATTACTTGTCTCCACAATGTCTGTGCGCCAGTCACTCCCTCCTTTTCCCATTGGGGGGAGGTGTATGGCAGTGTCTGGAAACATTGTATGTCATCTCTGATCTTACACTTATCCTGGGATAGTGTATGACCTAGAGGCTCACTCCCCTCAGTGAGCTTGTCCAGGAGTGGGGTGTACTTGAGATGGGGGTATCTAGAGTTGATAATTGATATATGCCATTGGATGAGTTGGTGTTTTTGTACTATGAAGTACCAGGAACGAGATTAGAACCTCGTCTGAGGGACCAAACTCAACATTAGGCAAATTTGTGAGTGTGCCCAATCCCTTGGCTGAGAAGCAACCCCACACATGAATGGTCTCAGGATGCTTTACTGTTGGCATGACACAGGACTGATGGTAGCGCTCACCTTGTCTTCTCCGGACAAGCTTTTTTCCGGATGCCCCAAACAATCGGAAAGGGGATTCAGAGAAAATGACTTTACCCCAGTCCTCAGCAGTCCAATCCCTGTACCTTTTGCAGAATATCAGTCTGTCCCTAATGTTTTTCCTGGAGAGAATTGGCTTCTTTGCTGCCCTTCTTGACACCAGGCCATCCTCCAAAAGTCTTCACCTCACTGTGCGTGCAGATGCACTCACACCTGCCTGCTGCCATTCCTGAGCAAGCTCTGTACTGGTGGTGCCCCGATCCCACAGCTGAATCAACTTTAGGAGACGGTCCTGACGCTTGCTGGACATTTTTGGGTCACTCTTCATAACATTCTGGAGTATATGCAAATTGCCTTCATACAAACTGAGGCAGCAGACTTTGTGAAAATGTATATTTGTGTCATTCTCAAAACTTTTGGCCACTACTGTACACATTTTATATATACACACATTATATAGACACACATTATACACACACACCACACTAGTATATTCTCTGTGATTCTACGTCAGACGGTTTGATCTAGTTTATGCTGTGTTATTCTACCTTAGACTGTCTGATCTAGTTTATTCTGTGTTATTCTACGTCAGACTGATCTAGTAGATTCTTTGTGATTCTACGTCAGGTCCTAACTGGGTGGCGACACTGAATGCTGGGAAAGGAGGAGCTCACGCCAGCTACTACCATAGAGCTAACAAACAGGTACACATTGACAAACACAATACACACACACACACACACACACACACACACACACACACTAGACACACTCAACACACTACACCACACCCCACCAGACCACAACACACCAGACCAGATCAGACCATACCACACCAGACCACACCAGACCACACCAGACTATTACTACCAGACTACCACTAGGTGGGGCTGTTGTCAATACCTTCCAACAAGTGTGTGTGTGTGTGTGTGTGTGTGTGTGTGTGTGTGTGTGTGTGTGTGTGTGTGTGTGTGTGTGTGTGTGTGTGTGTGTGTGTGTGTGTGTGTGTGTGTGTGTGTGTGTGTGTGTGTGTGTGTGTGTGTGTGTGTGTGTGTGTGTGTAGATCCAGGTGGGGGTAGAGTTTGAGGCCAGTACGAGGACCCAGGAGACGACGGCCTCCTTCGGGTACCAGATGGAACTACCAGAGGCTAACATGGTGTTCAGAGGTAACTACCAGAGGCTAACATGGTGTTCAGAGGCTAACATGGTGTTCAGAGGTAACTACCAGAGGCTAACATGGTGTTTAGAGGTAACTACCAGAGGCTAACATGGTGTTCAGAGGGAAGTACCAGAGGCTAACATGGTGTTCAGAGGTAACTACCAGAGGCTAACATGGTGTTCGGAGTTAACTACCAGAGGCTAACATGGTGTTTAGAGGTAACTACCAGAGGCTAACATGGTGTTCAGAGGGAAGTACCAGAGGCTAACATGGTGTTCAGAGGTAACTACCAGAGGCTAACATGGTGTTCAGAGGTAACTACCAGAGGCTAACATGGTGTTCAGAGGGAAGTACCAGAGGCTAACATGGTGTTCGGAGGTAACTACCAGAGGCTAACATGGTGTTCAGAGGGAAGTACCAGAGGCTAACATGGTGTTCAGAGGTAACTACCAGAGGCTAACATGGTGTTCAGAGGGAACTACCAGAGGCTAACATGGTGTTCAGAGGGAAGTACCAGAGGCTAACATGGTGTTCAGAGGGAACTACCAGAGGCTAACATGGTGTTCAGAGGCTAACATGGTGTTCAGAGGTAACTACCAGAGGCTAACATGGTGTTCAGAGGTAACTACCAGAGGCTAACATGGTGTTCAGAGGTAACTACCAGAGGCTAACATGGTGTTTAGAGGTAACTACCAGAGGCTAACATGGTGTTCAGAGGGAAGTACCAGAGGCTAACATGGTGTTCAGAGGTAACTACCAGAGGCTAACATGGTGTTCAGAGGTAACTACCAGAGGCTAACATGGTGTTCAGAGGTAACTACCAGAGGCTAACATGGTGTTCAGAGGGAAGTACCAGAGGCTAACATGGTGTTCAGAGGTAACTACCAGAGGCTAACATGGTGTTCAGAGGTAACTACCAGAGGCTAACATGGTGTTCAGAGGGAAGTACCAGAGGCTAACATGGTGTTCGGAGGTAACTACCAGAGGCTAACATGGTGTTCAGAGGGAACTACCAGAGGCTAACATGGTGTTCAGAGGGAAGTACCAGAGGCTAACATGGTGTTCAGAGGGAAGTACCAGAGGCTAACATGGTGTTCAGAGGGAAGTACCAGAGGCTAACATGGTGTTCAGAGGGAACTACCAGAGGCTAACATGGTGTTCAGAGGCTAACATGGTGTTCAGAGGTAACTACCAGAGGCTAACATGGTGTTCAGAGGTAACTACCAGAGGCTAACATGGTGTTCAGAGGGAAGTACCAGAGGCTAACATGGTGTTCAGAGGTAACTACCAGAGGCTAACATGGTGTTCGGAGTTAACTACCAGAGGCTAACATGGTGTTCAGAGGGAAGTACCAGAGGCTAACATGGTGTTCAGAGGTAACTACCAGAGGCTAACATGGTGTTCGGAGTTAACTACCAGAGGCTAACATGGTGTTCAGAGGGAAGTACCAGAGGCTAACATGGTGTTCGGAGGGAAGTACCAGAGGCTAACATGGTGTTCAGAGGTAACTACCAGAGGCTAACATGGTGTTCAGAGGGAAGTACCAGAGGCTAACATGGTGTTCAGAGGTAACTACCAGAGGCTAACATGGTGTTCAGAGGTAACTACCAGAGGCTAACATGGTGTTCGGAGTTAACTACCAGAGGCTAACATGGTGTTCAGAGGGAACTACCAGAGGCTAACATGGTGTTCAGAGGGAAGTACCAGAGGCTAACATGGTGTTCAGAGGGAACTACCAGAGGCTAACATGGTGTTCAGAGGGAAGTACCAGAGGCTAACATGGTGTTCAGAGGGAAGTACCAGAGGCTAACATGGTGTTCAGAGGGAAGTACCAGAGGCTAACATGGTGTTCAGAGGGAACTACCAGAGGCTAACATGGTGTTCAGAGGGAAGTACCAGAGGCTAACATGGTGTTCAGAGGTAGAGTGGTGTGTGGAGGGGTGGTGGGGTTATTATGTAAATATCACAGGTACCTTAATTGGGGAGGACGGTCTCATGGTAATGGCTCGAGCAGAATGAGTGGAATGGTATCAAATACTTGATGTATTCCATTCGCTTTGTTCCAGACACTATTATGAGCTGTCCTCCCCTCAACAGCCTCCACTGGCAAATATGTATTTCTGATGACAAATGTTGACTGCAGCCTGTGTGTGTGTGTGTGTGTGTGTGTGTGTGTGTGTGTGTGTGTGTGTGTGTGTGTGTGTGTGTGTGTGTGTGTGTGTGTGTGTGTGTGTGTGTGTGTAGGCATGGTTAACAGTAGGTGTATAATTGGAGGAGTACTGGAGAAGAGTCTGTCTCCTCTCCCTGCTACACTGCTGATGGGAGCCTTCGTTAATCACCGTGGTGACAAACTGCAGGTGGGGGATGGTGTTGTTGTTTTGGTTGTGACGGTGGTGGTAGTGTGTACTTACCGTGGCGTATCTGTGTGCAGGTGGGGCTGGGAATCAATGTGGGCTAGACTACAACACCCACAGCCCTCTACAGAAGGGACTCCCTCACATGCCCCTCCCCTAGCCCTGTGGCCTTGTGGGAAACGGCGTTCCTGTTTTTGGAGGAAGAAAATGGTGCAGCAAGAAGTTCTCCCCTAGCGATCACATGGCAACTGTTACATCACTTCCTGTTGAAAAACCTGAACTGGACGGACTCACGAGATGTCAGCTCCACACATAGAGAGCGATAGACGACTCATTTTATTATCTGTGACATTCTATCATCTGACACAGCATGGGCATTTTGAAGTAGTACATTCTCTTCTTAAACGGTTGGCTGATCCCTCCTGATGATCCAGTTAAACATGGCTCCAATAGGTTCATCAGGAGGGATCAGCCAATAAAGTTGGAAGTCGCACCCAGTTGACTACATTAAAATGGTGGAATCCATCAATGGCGCTGGCCATGCTAATACGACCTTTTGGCCACTAGAGGTCTCTATCATTCTCTATGACTCCCCCACACCTCATAATGCATAATGGACAGCTCATAGTAATGGCTGGAATCAAACCATGTGTTTGATGTATTTGATTCCATTCTAATGATTCCGCTCCAGCCATTACCACGAACCCGTCCTCCCCAAGTAAGGTACCACCAACCTCCTGTGCTCACCTCCCATCCTCCATAATGCACCTCACCTCCCATCCCCCATAATGCATCTCACCTCCCCCATAATTCACCTCACATCCCCCATAATGCACCTCACTTCCCATCCCCCATAATGCATCTCACCACCCATCCCCCATAATGCACTTCACCCTCCATCACCCACAATGCACCTGACCTCCAATCCACCATAAGGCACCTCACCCTTCATCATCCATAATGCACCTCACCTCCCATCCCCCATAATGTATCTCACACTCCATCACCCATAATGCACCTCCCTTCCCACATAACGTACTCTATGTATACTATATATTGTAATATCATAATGTATTTGTACTCTATGTGGGACCCTCTAGAGATAAAACAGATGTTGAGACTGTGGGGCCCTCTAGAGATAACGGCCAGACAGAATGATCTCTGGAGATAACGGCCAGACAGAATGATCTCTGGAGATAACGGCCAGACAGAATGATCTCTGGAGATAACGGCCAGACAGAATGATCTCTGGAGATAACGGCCAGACAGAATGATCTCTGAAGATAACGGCCAGACAGAATGATCTCTGGAGATAACGGCCAGACAGAATGATCTCTGGAGATAACGGCCAGACAGAATGATCTCTGAAGATAACGGCCAGACAGAATGATCTCTGGAGATAACGGCCAGACAGAATGATCTCTGGAGATAACGGCCAGACAGAATGATCTCTGAAGATAACGGCCAGACAGAATGATCTCTGGAGATAACGGCCAGACATAATGATCTCTGGAGATAACGGCCAGACAGAATGATCTCTAGAGATAACGGCCAGACATAATGATCTCTAGAGATAACGGCCAGACAGAATGATCTCTGGAGATAACGGCCAGACAGAATGATCTCTGGAGATAACGGCCAGACATAATGATCTCTGGAGATAACGGCCAGACAGAATGATCTCTGAAGATAACGGCCAGACAGAATGATCTCTAGAGATAACGGCCAGGCAGAATGATCTCTGGAGATAACGGCCAGACAGAATGATCTCTAGAGATAACGGCCAGACAGAAAGATCTCTAGAGATAACGGCCAGGCAGAATGATCTCTGGAGATAACGGCCAGACAGAATGATCTCTAGAGATAACGGCCAGACAGAAAGATCTCTGGAGATAACGGCCAGACAGAATGATCTCTAGAGATAATGGCCAGACATAATGATCTCTGGAGATAACGGCCAGACAGAATGATCTCTAGAGATAACGGCCAGACAGAATGATCTCTGGAGATAACGGCCAGACAGAATGACCTCTGGAGATAACGGCCAGACAGAATGATCTCTAGAGATAATGGCCAGACATAATGATCTCTAGAGATAACGGCCAGACAGAATGATCTCAACCTCCACAAGCCCAGGAGCAGGAGATATTATTATATTATACACTGAATTGACCAAATATTAAGAACACCTTCCTAATATTGAGTTGCACCCCCTATTCCCGCCGTTTGACCTCATAAGAGCCTCAATTCGTTGGGGCATGGACTTAAGGTGTCAAAAGCGTTCCAATGGATGCTGGCCAATGTTGACTCAAATAATTCCCAGTTATGTCAGGTTGGCTGGATATCCTTTGGGTAGTGGACCATTCTTGATACACACGGGAAACTGTTGAGCTTTAAAAACCCAGCATCTTAGCAATTCTTGAAACAAATCGGAACTTAAATATTTTGTCTTGCCCATTCACCCTCTGAATGTCTCAGTTGACTCAAGACTTAATAATCCTCCTTTAAGCTGTCTCCTCCCCTTCATCTACACTGATTGAAGTGGATTTAACAAGTGACATCAATAAGGGATCATAGCTTTCACCTGGATTAACCTGGTCAGTCTATGTCATGGAAAAGAGCAGGTGTTCGTAATGTTTTGTCCACAATGTTTTGTCTACAAATAAAATCTGCAATGCCATGTAAAAACCTCAAAAACATTGAAGTGATTTCTAAGCAAGCCTAAATATCTTGCATCAAGATTTGTTTCATTATATTGAGGGATAAATCACTTAAAATGTGTTTTTTGTTTTCTTACCAAGATAAATTGGCTAACCTCATTGGCAGAATTTTTATTTTATTTTAACCTCCCCCAAAATGAATAATACAAGTGATTTATCTTATTTCAAGATATTTTTTGGGGTAAAATATAAAATATCTTGATGCATTATGCACCTCCCAGCCCCCATAATGAACCTCCCCCATAATGCAGCTCACCTCCCCCATAATGCACCTCCCATCCCCATAATGCATCTCCCATCCCCCATAATGCACCTCCAAAATGCACCTCCCATCCCCCAAAATGCACCTCCCATCCCCCATAATGCATCTCCCATCCTCCATAATGCACCTCACCTCCCATTCCCCATAATTTACTGTATTTATACTATATACTGTAATACCATAATGTATTTATACTTAATGTTCAAACTAATACATGTTGGGGCTCCATTTAAGATATGTGCATCAAAGCTGAGACTCCCATGACAATGTACAGTTGAAGTCAGAAGTTTACATACACCTTAGCCAAATGCATTTAAACTCAGTTTTTCACATTTCCTGACATTTAATCCCAGTAAAAAGTCCCTGTTTTAGATCAGTTAGGCTCACCACTTAATTTTAAGAATGTGAAATGTCAGAATAATATTAGAGATAATTATTTATTTCAGCTTTTATTTATTTCATCACATTCCCAGTGGGTCAGAAGTTTACATACACTCAATTAGTATTTGGTAGCATTGCCTTTAAATTGTTTAACTTGGGTTAAACGTTTCAGGTAGCCTTCCACAAGCTTCCCACAATAAGTTGGGTGAATTTTGGCCCATTCCTCCTGACAGAGCTGGTGTAACTGACTCAGGTTTGTAGGCCTCCTTGCTCGCACACGCTTTTTCAGTTCAGCACACAAATGTTCTATAGGATTGAGGTCAGGGCTTTGTGATGGCCACTCCAGTACCTTGACTTTGTTGTCCTTAAGCCATTTTGCCACAACTTTGGAAGTATGCTTGGGGTTATTGTCCATTTGGAAGACCCATTTGCGACCAAGCTTTAACTTCCTGACTGATGTCTTGAGATGTTGCTTCAATATATCCACATATTTTTCCTACCTCATGATGCCATCTATTTTGTGAAGTGCACCAGCCCCTCTTGCAGCAACGCACCCCCACAACATGATGCTGCCATCACCGTGCTTCACAGTTGGGATGGTGTTCTTCGGCTTGCAAGCCTCCCCCTTTTTCCTCCAAACATAACGATGGTCATTATGGCCAAACAGTTCTATTTTTGTTTCATCAGAATAGAGGACATTTCTCCAAAAAGTACGATCTTTGGCCCCATGTGCAGTTGCAAACCATAGTCTGGCTTTTTTATGGCGGTTTTGGAGCAGTGGTTTCTTCCTTGCTAAACAGTCTTTCAGGTTGTGTCGATATAGGACTTGTTTTACTGTGGATATAGATACTTTTGTACCTGTTTCCTCCAGCATCTTCACAAGGTCCTTTGCTGTTGTTCTGGGATTGATTTGCACTTTTCACACCAAAGTACGCTCATCTCTAGGAAACAGAACGCGTCTCCTTCTTGAGCGGTATGGCGGCTGCGTGGTCCCATGGTGTTTATACTTGCGTACTATTGTTTGTACAGTTTAACGTGGTACCTTCAGGCATTTGGAAATTGCTCCCAAGGATGAACCAGACTTGTGGAGGTCTACAATTTTTTTTCTGAGGTCTTCTTTTGATTTTCCCATGATGTCAAGCAAAGGGGCACTGAGTTTGAAGGTAGGCCTTGAAATACATCCACAGGTACACCTCCAATTGACTCCAATTATGTCAATTAGCCTATCAGAAGCTTCTAAAGCCATGTCATAATTTTCTGGAATTTTCCAAGCTGTTTAAAGGCACAGTCAACTTAGTGTATGTAAACTTCTGACCCATTGGAATTGTAATACAGTGAATTATAAGTGAATTAATCTGTCTGTAAACAATTGTTGGAAGAATGACTTGTGTCACCGACTTGCCAAAACTATAGTTTGTTAACAAGAAATGTGTGGAGTGGTTGAAAAACGAGTTTTAATGACTCCAACCTAAGTGTATGTTAACTTCCGACTTCAACTGTACATGCAATCTGTTTTGCTCTATGACGCTCACAAGCCACGCAAGAGACGATGGAAGGTAAGGAGTTAATCTACATAGATCACAGGAAATCCCAGGACATAGTGTCTATAATACTGTAAGGAGTTCTACATAGACCACAGGAAGTCCCAGGACATAGTGTCTATTTTACTGTAAAGACTTAATCTACATAGACCACAGGAAATCCCAGGACA
This sequence comes from Salvelinus alpinus, assembly GCF_045679555.1. Lineage (NCBI taxonomy): Eukaryota > Metazoa > Chordata > Actinopteri > Salmoniformes > Salmonidae > Salvelinus > Salvelinus alpinus. Next base: position 48,305,007 of record NC_092109.1, read on the forward strand.
AAGTGTAATAAGCTCACATAGTTGCTGTAACAAACTCCACACAGTTGTCAATGGGTAGTTGGATATTTATTTCCCACTAAGCAAACTATTTCTGTACTTACAGGATTCTTATAAATTCATTTTTATCCGGTTTTTGCTTGGCGGGCCTTATTTATCAATAAAACTCACGAATGCAACTGTTTATGTTAATTATTTGTGTTTTGTGTTCGACTTGTACCCCTGGTTGTCCTGATAAGAAAATTGTAAAACACTTAATTAATTGTGAAGCTAAATATAAGGTCTGGACATGGAGATAAATAAAAGTAGGAAGGAAAAAAAACTACACTGCTCAAAAAAATAAAGGGAACACTTAAACAACACAATGTAACTCCAAGTCAATCACACTTCTGTGAAATCAAACTGTCCACTTAGGAAGCAACACTGATTGACAATAAATTTCACATGCTGTTGTGCAAATGGAATAGACAAAAGGTGGAAATTATAGGCAATTAGCAAGACACCCCCAAAAAAGGAGCATGAGACGGAGTCTACAACCCACACAAGTGGCTCAGGTAGTGCAGTTCATCCAGGATGGCACATCAATGCGAGCTGTGGCAAAAAGGTTTGCTGTGTCTGTCAGCGTAGTGTCCAGAGCATGGAGGCGCTACCAGGAGACAGGCCAGTACATCAGGAGACGTGGAGGAGGCCGTAGGAGGGCAACAACCCAGCAGCAGGACCGCTACCTCCGCCTTTGTGCAAGGAGGTGCACTGCCAGAGCCCTGCAAAATGACCTCCAGCAGGCCACAAATGTGCATGTGTCTGCTCAAACGGTCAGAAACAGACTCCATGAGGGTGGTATGAGGGCCCGACGTCCACAGGTGGGGGTTGTGCTTACAGCCCAGCACCATGCAGGACGTTTGGCATTTGCCAGAACACACCAAGATTGGCAAATTCGCCACTCAACACAACCCTGTGCTCTTCACAGATGAAAGCAGGTTCACACTGAGCACATGAGCACATGTGACAGACGTGACAGAGTCTGGAGACGCCGTGGAGAACGTTCTGCTGCCTGCAACATCCTCCAGCATGACCGGTTTGGCGGTGGGTCAGTCTGGTGTGGGGTGGCATTTCTTTGTGGGGCCGCACAGGCCTCCATGTGCTCGCCAGAGGTAGCCTGACTGCCATTAGGTACCGAGATGAGATCCTCAGACCCTTTGTGAGACCATATGCTGACACATGCACATGGTTAGCAGATATTAATGCGAGTGTAGCGAAATGCTTGTGCTTCAAGTTCTGACCATGCAGTAATAACCAACGAGTAATCTAACCTAACAAGTAGATGTAGCTGGTCTGTCATAATATAATAGAGACAATAGATCTAGCTGGTCTGTCATAATATAATAGAGACAGTAGATCTAGCTGCTCTGTCATAATCTAATTGAGACTGTAGATCTAGCTGGTCTGTCGTAATATAATAAAGACAGTAGATTTAGCTGGTCTGCCATAATATAATTGAGACAGTAGATCTAGCTGGTCTGTCATAATATACTAGATACCGTAAATCTAGCTGGTCTTTCGTAATATAATTGAGAAAGTAGATGTAGCTGGACTGTCATAATATAATAGAGATAATAGATCTAACTGGTCTGTCAAAATATAGAAGAGACAGTCGATCAAGCTGGTCTGTCATAATGTAATAGAGACAGTAAATATAGCTGGTCTTTCGTAAAATACATGAGACAGTAGATCTAGCTGGTCTGTCATCATATAAAAGAGACAGTAGATCTAGCAAGTCTGCCCTAATATAATAGAGACGATTTATCTAGCTGGTATGTCATAATATAATTGGGACAGTAGATTTAGCTGGTCTATCATATTATAATAGAGACAGTAGATGTAGCTGGTCTGTCATAATATAATAGAGACATTAGATCTAGCTGGTCTGTCATCATATAATAGAGACATTAGATCTAGCTGGTCTGTCACAATATAATAGAGACAGTAGATCTAGCTGGTCTGTCATAATATAATAGAGACATTAGATCTAGCTGGTCTGTCATAATATAATAGAGACAGTAGATCTAGCTGGTCTGTCATAATATAATAGAGACATTAGATTTAGCTGGTCTGTCATAATATAATAGAGACAGTAGATCTAGCTGGTCTGTCATAATATAATAGAGACAGTAGATCTAGCTGGTCTGTCATAATATAATAGAGACATTAGATCTAGCTGGTCTGTCATAATATACTAGAGACAGTAAATCTATCTTGTCTTTCGTAATATAATTGACACAGTAGATATTGCTGGTCTGTCAATAATATACATGATACAGTAGATCTAGCAGGTCTATCATAATATATTAGAGACTGTAGATCTAGCAGGTCTGTCATAATATAAATGAGACAGTAGATCTAGCAGGTCTGTCATAATATAAATGATACAGTAGATCTAGCAGGTCTATCATAATATATTAGAGACTGTAGATGTAGCTAGTCTGTCATAATATAAATGAGACAGTAGATCTAGCCGGTCTGTCATAATATAAATGAGACAGTAGATCTAGCAGGTCTGTCATAATATAGTAGAGGCAGTAGATCTAGCAGGTCTGTCATAATATGATTGAGACAGAAGATCTAGCTGGTCTGTCATAAAATAATAAAGACAGTAGATGTAGCTGGTCTGTCGTAATATAG